>NW_012098321.1:145259-146215 GCF_000951045.1 Mandrillus leucophaeus
GCGCCTGGCCACATTCTTATATTTTCTAAGAATATTCATGAAAGTGAAAAAAGAAGATAGTGGAGCTAGGGCCAAGTAGCTGAAGGGACTGAATCAGCTGAAGACAGAGCAGTGAAAAGTCTCTGTATTCTCCCTCCACCCCACCCCCACCCCGCCAGAAAGAAGAACCCAGAGAAGCAAAGATCAGGTCTAGCAACGTCAAACCCATAACCAGAGGCTGGTAACACTGAGGGGTGTTACTATAGACTCCTCTCGGGGGGAGTAGGAATGCCTGGATCCTGCACAGAATGATTTCCGCATAGATGTGATTTCAGAGGACTACGACATGATCTCACTGGGGCTTTCCATCTTCTGCCAGATGTAGTTTCCTCTCTGGAGAAAGGAAAAGAGCCCTGGGGAGTTGTGATGGATGAGACAAAAGGATACATTTCAGGAAGATGTGCGTGCAACTGAAAGCCTTGAAGATCCAGGCTCACTTTGAGCTAAGGATGACGATGGGCCATTTCTGATCAATAACCTGTAAATGGGAAGAACTAGTTGAAGTTTACAAGAAAGCTAACATATGCTTCACTAAAGTAGACATAGTAAGCTAGCACATGTTCCAGCTAGAAACATGGATGTGGTGCCAAGCTGTGTCCAATCATCTTCCAAGCATAAGAAAGGAGACCATATGCTAAGGGTAATATGCTAAGTATATGCTAAGGATAATATAGCAGAAAGATAAAGAAGGATGCGTTTATGCTAAAGCCCAAACCACTGACCTTCACTTTTCTTCACAAGCCTCTACTTCTACAATTCACTGCTTGTCGGACATTCTGTTAATTGAAAGTGTGCTGGGTTTTCTATGACATGAACCTAAATGCATAACTAATTTTATCATGTTTCTGTAACAGTGTGTATATCTGTATTGTGTAGTTATTCATAATTAAATATAACCTGTGGCTAGGTGTTATTCA
>NW_012098321.1:149570-150882 GCF_000951045.1 Mandrillus leucophaeus
GATGGTACATCCATACAATGGAATACCACTCAGTGACAAAAAGGAACAACCTACTGATATATGCAACATGGAGAGATCTCAAGGGAATTATGCTGAATGAAAAAAAAAAAAGCCACTGTCAAAAACTTATATATGATTTCATTCATAGAACACTCCCCAAATGAAAAAACTTACAGACATGCAAACCATATCACTCACTGGTTGCCAAAAGTTAAGGATGGGTGGGGGAGGGGCAATTGTGAGTATAAAGGAATAGCAGGACAGCATTCCTTTGTTGTGATGCAACAGTTCTATATCTTCAATGCAGTATCAGTTACATTAATATATACATGTGATAAAATTGTATAGAAGTATAGACACACAAAAATAAGTACATGTGAAAACTGGAGAAATATAAATAAGGTCTGTAGTTTGTACCAATGTCAATTTCCTGGTTTTGGTACAACTTGCATAACAACTGCAGTTATGCAAGATATTAACAGTGGGGCAAACTTAGTGAAGGGTACAGGAGCCTTCTCTAAACTCTTTTTGCAACTTTCTGTGAGTCTGTAATTATTTCAGAATGATTCTTTTTTAATACAGTCTAACACGATTTACAATTGTCTAAACAATCTCCCCTATATTTTCAAATGTCCTCTGACTTTATAGGTACTTGGAACCTGCTAAAACCAGCCCTTAGGTTTGATAGTACTCTTATATCTATGTACTTCCTGTTTACATGTTGTATTTGTGAGTAGAGTTTTGCCTAATACTGCATGGGTACCTTATAGTTTTTAATTAAAGGCACTTTGGAGAAGTAAAGCAAAAAGAGATCTGATAGTTTCACTACACTCCTATCACTAGTAAGCACAACTTAAACCACAAAAATAACACTGCCAATCAAAATGGTCAAGAGGATGGAAGACTCCAAGGTGTAAGCAAAAAACAAACAGGCAAACAAAAGTGTCAGAGTATTTTAATGCAGAAAGAGAAAAGCTGAGACAAAATAATAATAAAAAGCACAGAAATGACAACCATGAAGACTGATAGTTACACATCTTACGCTTTAAAAACAAAAGCACAGAATGGTATAATGTTAAAGCCTCATAAGCTTGTGTGTAGTTAGGTAAAAAATAATTCATGCTTTACTTTAAAGACTGAGCATAAATTAAGGGACATTTTAAATTTTGTTCTCCTTTCCTTTTTAATCACGCAAATTTTCTATTCTCCAAATAACTGAAAACTGATGATTTTTTCAAGAGCCCAAGATGAAAAAAGTATTAGTAATTAACAAACCAATTTCATCTCAAAATATTCTTTTTTTTTTTTTTTT
>NW_012098321.1:152042-196531 GCF_000951045.1 Mandrillus leucophaeus
GCATAACTAATTTTATCATGTTTCTGTAACAGTGTGTATATCTGTATTGTGTAGTTATTCATAATTAAATATAACCTGTGGCTAGGTGTTATTCATGAAAACAAAAACAGATTGATGACACTGAGTATCATGTGATATCACCGGTAAAACAAACAGTTAATTCTTTTTGCTGGGTATTTGGAAAACTTCAACTTCATGCAAGAAGTACATTGGTATATTTGGTTTCTGATTATCATATTTTGAGTTGTAGAACTAGTGTATAAACCCAGAGATTGTGTCCCATTAAAAGTAATCATTCAATGGATCTACTAAAATACATATGAATATTCATTTGTTTTATGCATCTTATGGCAAAATAAAACATATTGAAAATAACTGCAGTCATCAAATATCAAAAAGCAAGGGAGAAAAGAGAAGGCAGAACATTGGATTTAAAATTTTTTCTAATTAATATGCACATATGATATGTTCAGATACCACTAGACTAATTCTTTCATTTTCATACTTTTTATGCTGCTGTTATATATATTTTTTCTTCTTCTACATTAGTCTCATTTTCAAAGTTACTCCTGCTATTAGTAAACTCAGTATGCCCATTCCTCTAACCATCCACAGTTCAGGAGGAAGAAAATCCCTGCAGCTGTTTGATGCCCAAGAATATGAACACTTAGCAGTCAGATGAAAGAAGAGAAAAAGACAGAAAAGGAAGATCAAGAGAAGAGTGATTCTGAATTTCTGCAGGCTAACATTTACCTCTCTCAATAAAAGGAGCTTTGTGTTCATTATATCCCAGGACTCATCTTGCCTTCAGCTTATAGTAAACGGGCAATTGCTTTATCATTTCCTCTCTAAATTAAGGATCAAAGTTTAAACATATTCTTTTCCATCTCTATTAGATTATGATTAAAATTACCACCTGCCTTACCTCACTCACACCATCACTCTTACTAAGAAAAAAAGAAGGAGCCCCCTAAAGTAAGGCACAGTTAACTAGCAAAACAAAGAGCTGTAGGGAATTTTTGGTCATGGTATTTATCTGATAATTCATTTCAGAATATAGTGTTAAAGAAGCAAACAATAAAATCTTCTGAAAATAATACTCTAGTAAGTATTTAACGTGATATATTAGTTTGCTAATATCATCATCAAACTATTATTTACTGAGCATCTTTATATATATTCCTAGTCCTCAAGACACCCTACAAAGTAGATTCCATCCATCTTTTATAGATGAAGAAACAAGTTCAGAGCGGTTGATTAACTTTCCCTAGGACTCAAAGCTATTTAACAGTTATAAGAGCTAAAATTTAAGCCTCATCTTGCTTTTACTTTAGAACATGGTCATTCAGCAATATTTTGTGTATACAGACACACAGACACACACACACACAGATTTCTACACATGAAGAAACTAAATTTAGAGTCTAAATTATTCTCATCATTTACACATCAAGTTTTATAAGTTAGTTACCATAACTTAAATCATGTCAAATAAGCTACAATGGAATTGTATAATAATGAATGTAAGATGTGTAACATATTTTACAACTCTACATAATAAATCAATTAATGTAAGATGCATAACATATTTTACAATGTACAGTCCTACCTCTTGTCAAGGTACAAACAAAGCTGGGAGCATCACACTACCTGGCTTCAAAATTTATTACAAAGCTACAGTAACTGAAATAGCATGGCACTGGGATAAAAACAGACACATAGACTAATGGAACAGAATGGAGAATTCAGGTCTAAATACGTTTGCAACCAACTCATCTTCAACAAAGGTGCCAAGAACTTAAAATGGGGAAAAGACAGTCTATTCAATAAATGGTGCTAGGAAAACTGCATAACTATATAAAGAAGAATGAAACTAGACCCTTAATATCTCATCATACACAAAAGTCAAATCAAAATGGATTAAATAAAGACTTTAATCTAAGACCTGAAACTATGAAAATAGTAGCAGAAAACACTGGGGAAATGCTCCAGGGCACTGGTTTCTTACAAAAAGATTTCTTGTGTAAGACCTTAACATGGGCTGTCAAAGCAAAAATAGACATGAGAGTATAAATCAAGCTAAAAAGCTTCTGCACCGCAAAGGAAACAATCAACAAAGTAAACAGACAACCCACAGAATAGAAGAAAATATTTGCAAACTATCAGATAAGAGATTAATAACCAGAATGTATGAAGAACTCAATCAATCAGATAGCAAAAAAAAAAAAAAAAAAAATCTGATTTTAAAATAGGCAAAAGATCTGAACAGACATTTCTCAAAAGAAAACATAAAAATGGTCAACAGGTATATGAAAAAATGCTCAATATCACTAATCATCACAGAAATGCAAATCAAAACCACAATGCAGTATCATCTCACCACAGTCAAAATGGCTTGTACCAAAAAGATAGGAAGTAACAGATACTGGTTAGGATGTGCAGAAAAGGGAACGCTCATACGCTATTAGTGGGAATGTAAATTACCATAGCCACTATAGAAAAAAAAAAAAAAAAAAACAGTATAGAGGTCCCTCAAATAAGTAAATATAGAATATGATATGATCCACCAAAGCTACTACTGGGTATATAGCCAAAAGAAATCAAATCACTATGTTGAAAAGACATCTGCACTCCCATGTTTATTGCAGCCCTATTCACAATAGCCAAAATATGGGATTAACCTAAGTGCTTATCAACAGATGAATGGATAAAGAAAATACAGTATATATATACAATGGAATATTATTCAACTATAAAAAGTAATGAAATCCTATCATTACAGCAACATGGATGGAAATGGAGACCATTATGTTAAGTGAGATAAGCCAAGTACAGAAAGGCAAGTATCACATGCTCTCATTCATATGCAGAAGCTAAAAAGGTGTTTCTCAGGAAGACAGAGCATAGACTGGAGGTTACCAGAGGCCAGGAAGGAGATTGGGGAAGGGAGATAAAGGAGGAAAATATACATAAATTTATTTATTACCACTGAACTGTGGTTAAAAATGATAAAAATGGTGAATTATATATGTACATTTTACCTCAATCCATTTTTCTTTTAATTTCTTGGGGTGGCTGCTAACATACCAAATCCAAATTACTTTCTAATTCCAATTAGATACCAATGTGAAAATTATTTTATTTCTAACCAAGTAGAGCTCTTCACTGTAATTGTAATACTTAACATGGGCTCATAAAACCCCTTCTCCCATTCTTGCACACACAGCTACAACTTGACATCAGATTCTCTCAAACTGACTATTCCTTCAGAGATTAAACTTTTAGTCTCTGATGAGTATGAAAGTATCTGATTAAGAAACTATTTTCTTGATTTACTCTGGCCATCTTTAGCTCTTTAATTGAGCATATATTCCCCTTCCCCAGATTATCACATGAAACCTCTAGTAACTACTCCTGTTCTCTGCTCATCTACCCGAGTAATCCAGACATTTTTAGCTCCAGGTGAATTGACCTTAGACTCACTGGTATGCCACAAAGGAAAAATAAAGTCAGAAGACATTCAGTCAGCCACTGGCTCATTCAAATATTACACTAAGTATCTACCGTGAGGCAGGTCCAGTTCTACAGACTGAGGACTACAACGGTGAATAAATAATATAGACATAGTACCCATTCATAAGAGCAAACAATCTAGTGGGGGATACAAAGAGTAGAAAGACAACTATATTACAGTGGATGAGCATCCATAGGATAGTGGTCCAAGCTGGCAGAAAAGAAGAGGGACCCCTCAACCAGCCCGGAAGAAGCTTCGAGATAGGGCGAAGTCAGAGAAGGCATACAATATATCTCTAAGCTGTGTCCCAAAACACGTACAGGAACTATCTTAAGGTAGAAACAAAGAATGCTTAGGCAGAAGCAATAGCATGTACAAAAGCACAGCTTCACTGAGAGTTAAACCAAAATATGTGGCATCTAAGACAGCATAATATGATGTCACACTTTCCAGATGATACTCAAACATTTGTTAAATGTTTCTCTTTCACGGGGTAGAGAAATTATTTTATATTAAGAAAATATTAAATACAAGAAAAGATTCACTTATTTAACCCACTCCTGCTAAGCTAAAACTATCACTCCTCTGATAAAGATCAGAAAAGCTTTCTAATTCTTCATCTTTCTTATCTTTTATTCAGTGATTTTTTCCAGACACTCCAATTTCTTGTGTGTGGACAAAATATGAAATGAAAATCTTCAATATTCAAGAAAAAAGGAATGCATGTCGAAAATGGATATCATGTTTCTAATTTATTTTACTGGTATTCTAGTACCTTTATAGAATGGTCCCCAGAGATCCGAGCTGCCCTCTCCCTTTACGGCCCTCTGGTTAGATGGTACCGAGAGGGAGGCTGAAAAGGTCGGCAGGGACCAGGTAATGCAGAATCCTGTCAGTTGCGGGAAGGAGGCTGCACAGAACTCAAGAGAGATAAGAAATGGTTGAAAGGGTTTAATTAAGCAGAGGAGTACCATGATCAGATTTGTTTATTTCAAAATCCATTCTACTTACTCTGTTTTTGAATGAAGAGGAGTGGAGAAATTAGAATGGAGTGCAGATCTGGAAAAAGAACAACCGCTATGAAGCAGTTTCTGTAAACCATACTAGAGATGCTGGCAACCTGAACTAGGATAGCAGCAGTAGGAAGGCGGCATGGTACATACTTAAAAGAGTTGGGGGCTACAATTGAGTAGACTCAGAGGTATAAGGAAAGGAGGAGAGGGGAGTAAATTAGAAATCACTCGTTATGTTTTAGGTTCGGAATCTTGGTAGAGGAAGATTCCGAACACGGTGATTCGGTTGACAGGGACAAACCTGTTTAGAATGAAAATCTGTTAAGTTCAGTTTTATACTTGTTGAGGTTTGTATTTATAATACATCGAAATGAAGATATAAATAAGTCCAAGATAAGGAGAAAGATCTAGAGTGGAGACAGATGTGGGTAGCCTCAGTAGATAGATGGAATCCATGGGATGGATGAGAACGCCTAGGGAGAAAATATACAAAAGAAATACATAAAGGATCCCAGGAAAGTGACCTAAAAATCTCTTACATTAAATGGTCAAAAAGAGGCTGAGAAAATGAAAGAAAAGCAAGATCATGGCTTCAAAGAGCCAAGACATAGTCCAACATGTACAATGCTAGAGACAAAGAAGAGTAAAGAGGTATCCCTACATTATCATGAAGTTATCTGTGAACTGGTTGAGAACAGTTTTAGCAAAGAAAGATTAATCACAGGTGCAGCACTTACTTATGCCATGTATGCTCAAGCCCATCACTCAGTTTCTGCACCTGTAAAACAGGAAAAATGCCCACCCTGTCTGCCTCATGGTTTTGTTATGAGGATTACATTAAATACCATAACTGAAAGCGCTGTAAAAACATTAAACAGAGGGTATAAAGTAGTATCATTAACATTGTGTTGTTCTGACAGTGTTCACAAATGCCAATCCTGTTTCACCCACATGGCAAGCTGATGTGCACTGGCCAGTGTGACATTATCAGCAGGATGGACTCACTGCTAGGCAAAAGCTGTAAGAAACAGTGCATAGTTCAACATGCTTCTCTTTGCCCTGCCACTACTTCTACAGAAGTAGGTTTCAAAACAAATCCTTCATAAGCCTAGACTTTTGAGTGACTGCCATGAGGACAGTCCTCTGGCTGACTCATGCTGACATGTAATATGGGGACAATTAAATGTTTTAAAGCACTAAAATTTTGGAATTATAACAACTAATTGTAGTGTAACAAGAAGTAAACAACTAAATAAAAGGTAGAAAAATCAAGTGGAAAATGCTATTTTGGGAGGTCATCAATGAGACAACATGGAGGTAGTCAGTCATGCTAATAATGTACTAATTTTTATTTTATAGCAGAGTAACTCATTAATCCTCTATACTTGATTCAAAATTCTCACAGGTACAGAAGGTGAAAGAACAACTAATGAAGGTGATATGGTTTGGCTGTGTCCCCACTCAGATCTCATCTTGAATTCCCACGTGTTGTGGGAGGGACCTGATGGGAGGTAACTGAATCATGGGGGCAGGTCTTTCCCATGCTGTCTCGTGATAGTGAGTAAGTCTCACTAGACCTGACGGTTTTAAAAAAGGGAGTTTCCCTGCACAAGCCCTCTTCTCTTGTCTGCCACCGTGTGAGACACGACTTTCACCTTCTGCCATTGTGAGGCATCCTCAGCCACTTGGAACTGTAAGTCCTATAAACCTCTTACTTCTGTAAATTGCGCAGTCTCAGGTATGTTTTTACCAGGAGCGTGAAAAAAGACGAATACAGAAGGGGAGAAGGCCAAGATAAACAAGGGAAGGAACATCTAAAACATCCTAAGGGAACATCCAAAAAAATTCAAATGAAAAGATGTCTGTTGGGGAAGGATGAGACAGTCCATCAAAGAGAAATTTCCTTCTTCATCAATATTGTTGTTGGCACCTCAAATTTTCTTCACTCCTTAGTAAGCATACTTTGCACCTAAGTGTTTGACTGGTTATGTATCTGTGTTAGGCCAAAGACACACAGTCCAAATGGATTATCAGAAATAAATGGAAAACTGGACAAGGAACTAAAACCAGACTGTATGAAGGAAAAGTGTTTTATTCTTCGAGTGTTAACAATAGATACCAAATAGTAAATAGAAGTTACCAAATAGTAATGCCAAATTACTATTTGATATGCTTAAATGGAACATGTGTGCTAGCAAATGGCCATTACTCAGAACCAAGGACAAAAGTAAAATCCAGATCAGAGTGAGGCATGAGGGCCCACTGGACGAGACTTTTCACCAAGCACACTGGATTCTCTTCCCTTCTTTATCTTGGCCTTTGTCCCCTTCATTAGTTTTGGCAAACCATGAAAGAAGATTATAAATGCTTCAATCCCAGTGGAGTTGGAAATAAAGTACATGAAAGAAACTTAATAAAGAATGTTTATCGGTGTGTGTCATTTTAAAAAGGAGGGAGGTGTAGATAAAACATTTCCACAACTCTTCTTTAATAAATATCTTAAGTGTCATTTTACAAAGCACACAAGTAAATTAACGTCGTTTACAAGGACATCAAAAATATATATATATATCTGACCACTACCTTTAATCACTATCTTTTTCTCTAAAGTTTTTCTATTTCAATCCAACCTTACACCTAGGACAATTATGTACTAAGTTTCTTTGAAAGTATATACTGCAAATTCTGAAAACAATTTCATAAGACTGCTCCCCAAATGGTTTATGTAACAGCACAATCATCTGATTAAGTGAGGGACAGCTCAAGGTGATTATTTCACAAAGGGTTCATTCATTACTATACACAAGCTCAAGAATGCAACTTCATATCCCTTACAATCCCTAGGGCAGTGTTTTATCTATAGCACTTCCTCAATAAACACTTGCTGATTTGAATGCATTTAATACCTGAAAATGCTAGGACACAAACAAATTGCTGGGCTTTTTTCAAACTCCAAATCAACCCATTTTCATTACTCTCAACGCTCCTTCATGCCAGTTAACTAGATGGATGTTTTCCATCACTTGAAAAATTAGCCATGTATATTCTATTGCCAGGATAGTTTCCATTCTGCAGTGTCTCTCCTAAAAGGGGAGAAACTATTAAATCAAAATGGGGTAACCTCACAAGTATAACTATTACAACTTGTAAAATAGCTCTTTTACTGAAAACAACAACAACAACAAAGACCTGTACCTTTTTAGTGGAACTTATTAACAGAATCATTAGCCCAGAAACTAAACTGGTATGGTACACTATGGTAGAAGACAAGCTAAAACGACATTGGCCTGTAAAAGTTTTACTTTCCTGACCTTTCTCCCTCTTCAAGATGGCAAAGTCAAACAGGAACAAATGTTGATGTACATTGAAGTTATCAATGTTAGTCCAAGGGGAGAAAAAATTGATCAAGGTAGGTGTAATCTTCCCCTAAATGAGGAATATTAGCAAGGAAAGAATTAGTGCAAGGATATAGTGTCTGCCTGAAGGAATCCTGTTAGATATAAAATCACAATATTTGCTATGAAATAAACTAGAAAGTTTTAAATGCGTAATTACACGTGCCAGGAGTTATGCCCACGTGACTCCACGGGCCCACGCTAGTGCGTGCCAAAGTCAGAAAACCCGCAGGGGCGTTGAGTCACTCCCCAGCAGCACTAGGGGAATTCAGTGTTGGAGCCACAGCACGTACCCTATGGCGCAAGACCAATGATTAGAACAGAAGGTAAAGGGGATGAGGAAAGAAGTTTCCCAAACGCCCGCTCCGGGGACCGGAGCCGTCAACCTGCCACTACGGAAGCCACAGAACCCGGTTACCGCGTCACCCCGAGCCCCGCCCATTCAGGTTCCTCCCCGCCTGGGGCGGGGTCGGCGCTCCAGGGCCGAGGGGCGGCCCGCGTCCCGAACCGGCTCCTGGGAGGCGGGCTGCCCGTCTGACTGGGGGTGGTGGGAGTCCGGCGGTACCTGCGCTGGAAGTCCACGGCGTAGGGCTTCAAGTACGGGTCGACCTCCAGGAGTCTGGCCAGTTCGGGCACGTCAGCCAGGGCGGCATTGAGCGCCGCCTCGGAGTCCTCGGCCCGAGCCGCGGGAGTCACCGGAGCCGCCATTTTCCACCGCAGTCCAAGTAGCCGAGGCCCGAGAGGGTCGAGCGGGGCCTGAGCGGGCACTGGAGCTCGAGCTGGGACGTGGCGGCTGGGGCTGGGGCGGAGCCGGAGGGCGCCTAGGCGTGTCGCGGCGAACCGAGGCGAGCCGCGGCCGTCCGAGGCCCTTTATAGCCGGGGCGGAAGGCCGTCTGCCCTTTCTCCCCCCGCCAGCGGGGAGGAGCGGATCCCGGGGTGATGCCTGGACGCACGTCCCGAGCGGGTAGGAGGCACCGAGGCCTCTCCGCCCACTCACGCTGCTGGCACCTGGAGGCCGCAGGGACCTGCCCTTTCCTCCCCGTAACGGTTTTCCTGCCGGCGGAGGTCCTTCTAGGAGGTGGGTCCCGAGCTGACTTCGCCCAGCCTTGGCCTTCCTCTCCCTGACCCGTTCTTGGCTCCGGAATAGATTCCGCTTGTAAGCACCCACTTAAACACCCACTGACAGCGCCCCCTTCAAATTGGACATACTGGGTTTTTTTTGGAAGCGACCTTATTTCTCAAAGTTCTGAGACTTTTGGAGGGCAGTATTTCAAACATATACAAATTCACAGAGAGGTGAACAGTCAAGTGTAGCTAGAGTACTACTGCTGAGAATGTGAATACCACTTAGAACCAGGGCTGTCCTAAGCTTGCCAGGTCACGTGAATTTAGAATTAAGACACAGAATGCTGGAATACCATTGTAATTCTGCTGTTCTGGTACTATTTTCTGCATTACCAACAGCTAAGAATTATAACCATGGGAAGAACTTTTCTCATTCTCTGTAAGGCCAAAAAGGAAAAGGCATTTGCCTGTGTTTGTAATTGTTACAAGGTTTTCAGCGATTAAACTATCTTTGATAACACAAATGATATCATTGAATTGGAACTCCATTCTGCCACTTACAGTGATAAGGCAAGAAACCGCTCTTCCTCCTGGCTTGGGAAGCTCCCACTTGGAATTCCCTTCTTTTACTGCCATTAACTGACTGGCTTCTATTTCAATAGTTGGTTTTTAAGAATACAGAATTGGACACCAAGAGAGGTGGACCCACCAACCCAGGAGGGTCCAAGCTGCTTTACACCTAGAAACTGGAGAGGATTGAGGACATTTTTCTCTTTAAAACCTAGGACTAGAGGATCCCAGGGGATATGGAGGAGAAACAGTATTAATCAGCTTTGGGCCTTGAATTTTAAAATATTTCAAAGGAAAGTTTTTATAAGGGGTTTAATAGACGAAAGATAAGTGGATATGTAGACAGACCTCAATGTGAAAAAGTGAAGGGCTTGAGCGACTTTAAGGTGTGCCTTCTTTTCCATAAACATGACAAAAAGCATGCAGATATTTGTAAAATATAAAGCACTAAAGGAAGAAAATTAAAAAAAAAAAAAAAAAACCGAAGCAGGACAACTGTTCATAACAGACCCACAGATCTGTATCTCCAAGCCTAAACTTTTTTCAGAAACCCAGGCTTGTATCACTGCCTATCTACTGAGATCTCCATTTAGCTGGCTAGGAGACCTAAACCAACTGTCTGCAAAACATAACCTACAATCCGTCTTCTCATCCTTTCTGCTGTCCCTCTGATGCAGGCCACTGTCGTCCTTCACTTGCACCGTAACGTAGCTCTGTAATTGACTTCCCCTCTTCTGCTGTTTCCCACCTCTGCTCCGTTCTCTGTACCAGTGCTTCTCGCACTTTAGTGTACATACAAATCACCTAGGGATCTTAATTCGGTTCTGGAGTGGTGCTTCAGATTGCATTTTTAACAAGCTCAGAAGTGATTCTGATGCTGGTGACCGGAGGCACAGTTTGGTTAGGCTCTACACTGAGTAAATCGGATGATGTCATTTAGCAAGTTACATGGCATACTATTTCACTTAGGGGAAAATAGAAACAGCTAACCATTCTCTAACAAGGCTTGTATAATCTGGACCCTGACTACCTTCCCAGCCACTTTTCTATCATTTTCCAGTTTTACTATGCTCTAGTCACACTGACTTTCCTGGAACTCAGTGAATTTGTTGTGTAATAGCCTCTAAGATTATTTGCTTGCTGTTCTGTTGGAAATTCTCAGGGAGCTAAGCTCTACTTGCTTGATTTTTTCCCAGCCTTCATTCCAGCCTCAGCATAAATGTCAGCTCATACCTGAGAAAATTCTGATTATAGACCCCTCAGTGTCTTCTACATAACTTCAATCTCTTCTGTGAACAGTTAACAGAATCTAGGTGTTTGTTTTTCTCTTATTTATTGACCTTTCCCTTTAGAACCTAGGCCTTCCACGAGCAGGATCCTAGTCTACATATCTGCCTACCTGGCTGGTTCACCATTGAGCACATATTTATTGAAGTCCCATATGCCGGCCATTTTCCCACATACTCTAGATAAATGATAAGACAAGTCCCAGTTGTCATACTCTATTGGGAGTAGGAGGGAGAGGAGACACAATTACCAGTGAAATACATAAAATAATACAAAACAGTGTCAGATAGTGGTAAGTGCATTGTCGAGAATTAAAGCTGTGTTGGTTTTGGTAGTCAAGAAAGGCCGTTCAGAACTGACATTTAAGCTGAACTGTGATGACAAGAAGAAATGAGCCATGAGAGGAAGAGCATTCCAGAATGGCAGAGTTCGTGCAATGGAGGAATTGAGTTGGTCTTAAAAAAAAAAAAAAAAAAAAACAAAAAAAAAAAACAGTCTAGCATACCTGGTGTGTAATGAGGAGTAGCAGGAATTGTGGTGCGAGAGCTAGGCAGGTGTTTGATCATACGGCCCCTTTAATGTCCATTTAAGGGATGCTATTGGAGAGTTTTCAGCAGAACACTGATGTGATATGGTTTCATTATTAAAATATTCTGTGTGGTAAATGAATTATAAGGATACAAGGATGGCAATAGGGGTGCCCTTCTTGTGGGAGACAAGGAAGACAATTAGGATGTGATTAACATTGCCTAGGTAAGAAATGATGATGGCTTGGTCTGGCGTAGCAGAGAAAATGATGAAATAAAGATTTGGGATGCATAGTATAATGAATGTCTAAACTATTATGAAGTCATTTAGTGTCTGTATTAGTTACCTAGGGCTGTAGCGATTAAGTACCACACACTAGCTACTTTAAGCAACAAAAATGTGTCACCTTACCCTAGTTCTATGGGCTGAAAATCAAAGTGTCCCCAGGCTTTGTTCTTTCTGGGGGCTGTGAAGGAGAATTTTTCCATGCCTCTCTCCTAGCTTCTGGTGATGGCCAGCAATCTTTGGCATTTCTTGGCTTACAGATGCATCATTTGGATCTCTGCCTCCATCGTGACATGGCATTTTCCTGTGTCTCTGTTTCTTCACATAGTGTTCTTTTTATAAGGTCACCAGCCTTACTGAATGAGGGACACACCCTATTTCAGTATGACCTCATCTTAACTAATTATATCTGCAATTATTATATTTCCAAATAAGGTCATATTCTGAGGTACTGTTAGGTTAAGGCTTCAATGTATCTTTTTGTGGAGAAATACAATTCCACCCATAACATTTTTGACACACCAAAACAGAGGAAATATTTGAGAAATAGAATTTATAAGATTTGGTGACTAATTGTATATGAAAGTGAAAAGGGAATTATAGATTGAGCTTCTGAGCCTGGGGGAATTCTGTCTAGCAAAAATAAAGAAGTGCTTGAAAGAGGGAGAACTGAGTTCAAGGCGTCAGCTCCTGGATACACAAGTCAATATGGCAGCTGGAAATGTAATTCTGGTGCCTAATGGATCATTCAGGAATGAAGATAGCAATTAGAGAATGACCCATGTGTGGTTACTAGCTAACAGTGGCAAATAGGAGATGCTCAATAAATATTTTGAAACCTCTTCTTCTTGATATTTGAGTCTCATGCCACATGTTTGCTTTTCAGTATTTGCATTATAAAGCCAAAGAGTTATTGATAATGTGCTACAACACAGTTGAACCTTAAAAACATAGCAAGTGAAAGAAACCACTCACAAACGACCACATATGATATGATTCCATGTATATGGAATGTTCAGGATATGCAAATCTAAAGAGAAAGAAAGATTTTTAGCTTCCTAGGGCTGGAGGGCAGGGGAAATGAAGAGCGAATGCAAGTGGATGTGGGATTTCTTCTTGGGATAATGCACATTTTCTAAAATTGGTTGTGGCTATGGTTTCATGGCTCTGTGGATATATTAAAATGACTTAATTGTACAGTTTAAATGGGTGAATTGTATGTGAATTACATCTCCAAGCTGTTTTTAAAAAGATTCTGAAGGATAAAATAATAGTAAATATGCTTTTTAAAAGGCAAACGATTTATACCAACTAAAGATAAACTAGACTATATAAATATACCTTTTAAAATTATATATCTCCCTCATTGAAAATCATTAGTGATGAAAAAGAAAATCAGAGAGCTAAAAGAAAAAAGAAGTAACTTTTTTTTTTTTTTTTTTGAGACAGGGTCTAGCACTGTATGTCACCCGGGCTGGAGTGAAATGGCACAATCTTGGCTCACTGCAACATCTGCCTCTTGGGTTCACGCGATTCTCCTGCCTCAGCCTCCTGAGTAGCTGGGGTTACATGTGCACACCACCACACCCTGCTAATTTTTTGTGTTTTTAGTAATGACAGGGTTTCACTATGTTGGCCAGACTAGTCTCGAACCCGTAACCTAGTGATCCGCTGGCCTCGGCCTCTTAGAGTGCTGGGATTACAGGCGTGAGCCACCGTGCCCAGCCAAAGAAGTAACTTTTAAGAACAAGGTAATGGTGATAAAGGAGAATGTGGCTTCTAACAAGAAAAAGGAGAACTTTCAGAAAAAAAGAGAGTGATCAGTGATAACCCTACTATCTTTTACAATGTGATGGAGGACACAGGTTCTGTGGTTGTTTCATTTTCTCATCGTATATGCTTTTGACCTCAAGTTTGTCTCCTTCTGGTCATAAAATGGCTGCCACAGCTCTACGCATCACTCCCCCATAAGGCCACAGAAAAAGTAAAGAAAAATGCATTTCTTCTTTGTCTTTGCCAAGAGGAAAACTTTTCCCAGATGTCACTATCAAACTTTCTTGTATCTCTTTGGCCAGAACTAGGACACATGCCTGCCCTGAAACCAGTGGCATAGAGTAATGTAACTTCTTTGAGTAGCTTAAACTAATTGTGATTCACTGCTTGAGTTGGGACAGCTTCCATTACTGTCCAACATATG
Organism: Mandrillus leucophaeus; assembly: GCF_000951045.1. Taxonomy (NCBI): domain Eukaryota; kingdom Metazoa; phylum Chordata; class Mammalia; order Primates; family Cercopithecidae; genus Mandrillus; species Mandrillus leucophaeus. The sequence goes on from NW_012098321.1 coordinate 165,897, forward strand.
AATAAAGTGGTGGTTCTGTTCCCATGGAAAAAAAGGGACGGCTAATCAACATGTGTGCCACATTTTCCTTTTCTATTAATCATAGATTCCACTACCCATGAAACTTGCCAGTGCTGTTAACTAAGTTGTCCCCTTGTGATTTTGCCATAGTCACATGACAAAACCCCCGTTTGGGACTAATCAGTTTGCCTTCTCCATTCCTGCAACCAGAGTGCTATGAATGTCACACAGACACACACACTGTAACTGTAAGAACTAATTTCATTAAAAATGTACCTTAGCTTTAAAAATCCTTTCCTCACACAAGGCCCCTACAGTTTTACAGGCCATATACTACATGAAGTATGCCCAGCAATTGAAAGCATTCACTCTACCCCCGCCACACCACAAAAGTGCATCCTGCTTCTCAAGCTATGAATTCCTTAGAAGTATATTAACCTGCCAGATGTAGCATCTCATGCCTGTAATCCCAGCAGTTTGGGAGGCCGAGGTGGGTGGATCACGAGGTCAGGAGATCAAGACCAGTCTGGCCAACATGGTGAAGCCCCCGTCTCCACTCAAAACACAAAATAAAAAAAAAACAGGCATGGTAGCACGCACCTGTAGTCCCAGTTACTCTGGAGGCCGAGGCAGAAGAATCGCTTGAACCCAGGAGGCAGAGGTTGCAGTGAGCTAAGAACGCACCACTGCACACCAGCCTGGGCAATAGAGCAAGACTTCATCTCAAAAACAACAAAAAAAAATGTGTTAACCAAGAGAAGGCACCTTTTCCTAATCTACACAATGGCGCAGTGTAGGTGATAGTAGCCTTGTCCTTCTCTTCCTTTCTCTCTCTCTCTGTCTCCCTCTCTCCCTCCCTTCCTCCCTCTCTTTCTCCTCTTGTTTCCTCTCTTGCCCCTCTCCCCTTTGCCCCTTAATGATAACACTCTTCTTTCTTCATTGCCAGGCATGTGAGATATTATCCTATTTCAGTTTTTAGTGCACTGTGGGCTGTCTGGTCTGTGGCCATGCACGGCCACTGTGAGATAGGATAAAGAAAACAAAACAGAAGATTCCTGAGCAATGGGGAGAGCCCAGCTGAGACTGGACATCAATCACCTCAAATAGTGCTGTGTGGCTGAATCACTAGATTTTGTTCGGCATTGCTTAATAGATTGAGTATGTCAACTCAAAGTATAAATATTTGAATGAAACTAGGGTTAGAAATGCACAGGATGAGTACAGCAGAAGGTCAGTAGGGCCGAGAAACTTCTGACACTCGTGAACATGCCATACAAATGCTTAGTCATGGAATTCAGCTAGTAAGGATGGTTAAAACAATAAAGGAATTGGGGAAAGTCTTTGTTAGCACTGGACATTGATTTAGCAAGGATGAGAAAACTGGTTGGTAAAATGAAAGTTGTTCTTAGATGTCAGCGAAGACTCTGGATCCAGACTGCCTAAATTCTGATTAGCGCTTCATCCTTTGCAACCTTGTCAAGTTACTTTACCTCCCTGTGGTTTCGCTTTCTTAACTGCAAAATGTGGTAAGGATTAAATAAGAATATTTAATAATTTAATAAGTTCTTAGGATAGTGTCTAGCATATCATAGATACTATGTAAGTGTCAGCTATTATTATTATTAATGGACTATGAACTTACTTTAAAAGGAAACGTGGCTTTTTCAGCACTGCATATATAACAGACACTCAGATTTTCCTATAATAGTGTTTAAATTTATTCAGTGATTCTGGATATGAAATACTTAAACATGAAGGAATTATGAGGATGGATAACTTTATTTAATATGAAGTATGCAGCATATTAAATAAAATGAAGTACTGCATACTTCATATTAAATACTAAATGAAATATTTAAGTGCCTACCATGTATATGGCATAATGTTAAAGCATTATGATGATATAAAAACCTGTGATATAATCCACTAAGGTATTCACAATATTAGACATTTTGTAAATAAAATGTCTACAATGACAGCTCCAAATACTATACAGTTGTATTAAAATGGTATTTAAGGTTTAATCATATTTTTACTCCCATTATTTTCTCTCTCTCTTGCTCTTTTGTTCCCCCCTCTCTTTCTCAAATGTATTAACTTCTTTGAAATTAAATAATTTGAGTATTTATTCCTTTACATTCCTCCATGAAAAGGTCTAACACTGGATGAGGCAATGGTTACACAATCTATAAATTTACCAAAAATCCTTCAATTAGACATGTAAAACAGGTGAATTTTATGTATGTAAATTATACCTCATAAAGCTATTTTAAAAATTTAGCCATAAAACTGTATCTCAGAATCTCCATTGGAAAGTAGATTTAATGCCTAGTAAGCGTTGCTTCCCCATCTACAAACAAACAGCCACTTATTTTCTTAACTCAGCAGAGGTTGTGACTACCTAAACTTCCCCTCTAACCTTCCCCTCTAGCACCTACCCAGCTTCTCAAGAGAACCCTGGGGAAGGAGACTGTCATTCCGTCTTGAGACCTCTTCACCCTCTAACATCTCTACTTAGATGGCCAAGTGATGAGTGTTCAGGGTGATGGGGATTTTTGCCACCTGAAAGCCAGAGTAAAGCAAACAGCCTTTTCCTGAGATGGTACTGAATAGTTTTTAAATGATAATGATTTTCAATTACTTTGTCCTACATTGAATGAGAACCAGTAACCTCAAGGTGAAAGGGTCTGACTGGGATGACAGATCCTCTGAGCACCTGGTCCGCTCCCTTAGAACAGAAACAATTTCCCTGAACCTCAAACCTACCTGAAAAAAACTGGCAATTTTTATTTCACTCAAAGTTACAGGCTTCCTTTATGCCTCTGTTATCTCCAGTGATTATTTTATATCTGAAATTTTAAGTACTCCTTGGTTGTTCCTACTTTGAAATATTTGCAAACATTTTAGGCATAAAATTATGTAAGAATGGATTTGATAACTGAGCTTATCAAGATGAAGTTATTTTGAAAGAAGGCTAGAGGGACTCTTTAGAATAATAGCTAATAATACACAGTGTCTTCTACAGTCTGAGCACTGTTCAACTGTGTGTGTGTGTGTTTTAATATAAAGTTAAGTGTGTTTTTGTGTATTTTAATATAAAGTTATATTTGTGTGTATTTTAACATAAAAGGGTGTGTGTGTATGCGCATGTGTGTAGGTATGTGTAAAATCCTATGAGAAAGGTACAGAGTCAAAGAAAATTGCATAAAGTGGTGCACCTAGCAGGAGTCAGGATTTGAACCCAGGCAGATCTTTTGCACAGTGCATGCTCTTAAGAACTGTTTTATACTGCCTCTCAGAAAGGTGAATATGAAAGATAATAGCATGTTTGCTAAGTATTTAAGACAAAAGTCAGACAAGCAAAATTTAAAAGACTATGAATCTATTAACTTTACCTGAGTGAAGGCCAGCTCCCTGACAAACTCAACCGATCCGGAATAAAGCAAAGATCCAAGAAATGTGGTGGTGATGGTGTACGTGTGTGTGTTGTTGGGGCGGGGGGGCGGGGGGCAAATTATCACATAAAATTTAAATCACGAAGTCCATGAATGAATTAAATCTCCATTCAATGTACTAATCAGAAGATGCTTCCAACTATTGTCACTCATTGTAGTAGCTGGAATGATGGTTCCCCAAAAATATATCCACGTTCTAATTTCTAGAACCTGTGAATGTTACCTTATTTGTTGGGTTAAGCCTCCATGGAGTCAAATTCTTACCTTATTTGGTATAAAGATGTAATTAAGTTAAAGATCTGGAGATGAGGAGATCATTTTGGATTATCAGGGGTGGTCTAAATCCAATCACAACAGAAGAGACATGCAGAGGAGACAGATACAAAGAGGACTAGGAGACAATCAAAGATTGAAGGAATGCAGACACAAGTCAAGAAATGCCAACAGGAACCTGAAGCAAGAAGAGGCAAAGAACAGATTCTCCACTAGAGTTTCCAGAGGAAGTGTGGCACTGATAGCACTTTGATCTCTGACTTTTTGCCTCCAGAAGTGTGAGAAAATATGTTTGTGTAGTTTGTTCGGCAGCCTCAGCAAACTTAACACATGTGTTTAGTCTTTTTAAAATGAGCTCTCAGTGGTTGTAAGACAATCAGTAGAAGTGTACCAGCTCAAGGCAACTCAGTGAATGTAGGAGGGAAAAGCAGAGTTGCCCGATTGGAGCTATTAATATATCTAATAAAAGTCATAGCAAGTAATCTTCTTCGTCTCTTGCTTCACCCCAATAGGAGGATTCGATGTAGTGCTCTAATTGGCCTGCTAAAAGGACAAACAGCTCTGATAATATTGAGATGAATTATAATTATGATAGATTAAAATGTGTTAGAATACTGCTTCTGTGAAAAATGAATCACAATCGTCTTCAGAATCAACTTTCGAACATTCCATTTCTAAATTCCACATAGCTTATAGTAGTGTTTTGCTCAAGAGAATTCTTTTTAAAACTATATTATCACTGGAGTGGAGAAACAAAAAAAAGCTGACCTAAGTAAACTTTGGAAAACAGTGTTTTGACTGGATACTGGAAAGCTAAAAGCAAGAAGAAATGTACATAAACACTGTATTCTAATTGGCAAATTTAGTTTTCACAGGGCTATGGGCTAGGAATTCAGAAGCTACTCTTCAAGTATACTACAGTTGGACAAGTAAGATGGGCATGACAAATAAGCAATAGGAGAAAAATAGTATAAACCCTGTGGTGCTAAATTAGAATCACATAGCTGTATTAACTCGCATACACACAAATAGGTAAATACAGAATATGTGTGTGCATGTAGGTGGATGGGTGGGTAGGTGTGGCTTTGTGTACACTGGTTTGTATAATAGGAATATTTCTTAGCTCTGTCTACTGAGACAGTATAGAAGCAGTGACAAAACAGTGAAAACAAGTGTACCCAGCACCCAGATCTTTACACCATACTCTATTAGAGGAAATGGCTAACTCTAGGGCTAGGTAAGGAAAGTGAGAGATGAGTTTGGATTTTATAGTGACAGAAAGTAAAAGTAAAAGGTGTTTATACATATTTATGTATCTATTCCACATGCACACATGGGGCATGAACACAAGAGTCAACCCAAAAGAGTCCCCGTGGCCTAAGCAGAAATCATTTGAGCAACAAAATAAATAACAGTAGTATTAGATTATAGCCCAAAGAGTAAAGTAAATATGTATGGATATATTCTAATATAAATAATAGATTAAACACATAACTAAATGGGAGAGAAAGAAAAAAGTTACAGAAAAATTCCAAATGTATATAGAGCCTCCCTGTTCAGGAAACGGAGCTTAATTCTCCTCTCACTTGACTGTGGGCTGGACTTAGTTATGTGCTTCCAAATAATAGAACATGGAAAGAGAGAAACAGTAACTTTATAGGGGAGAAACTTGTCAGACTCACCTTAACCAAATGTCAATATTAACAGCACCAGTGATAAGACATGATATGACATAACCTTTGATGTGATGAGAAACACATATCACCTCTGAGATATTCTCCCTTGACATTCATTGATACTTTTTTTTTTTTTTTTTTGGATACAGAGTCTCCCTCTGTTACCGAGGCTGGAGTGCAATGGCGCGATCTCGGCTCACTGCAACCTCCACCTCCCAGGTTCAAGCGATTCTCCTGCCTCATTCATCTGAGTAGCTGGAACTACAGGCGCGTGCCACCACACTCGGCTAATATTTTGTATTTTTTAGTAGAGACGGGGTTTCACCGTGTAAGCCAGGCTGGTCTCGATCTCCTGACCTTGTGATTCGCATGAGAAAATATCAGACAAAACCAAACTGAGGGAGATTATGCAAAACACATAACTAGTACTCTTAAAAATAGTCAAGTTCGGCCAGGTGCAGTTGCTCACGCCTGTAATCCCAGCACTTTGGGAGGTTGGATCAGGAGGTCAAGAGGTCAAGACCATCTTGGCCAACATGGTGAAACCCCGTCTCTAATAAAGATACAAAAATTAGCTCGGCGTTGTGGCGTGCACCTGTAGTCCCAGCTACTTGGGAGGCTGAGGCAGGAGATTCGCTTGAACCCGGGAGGCAGAGGTTGCAGGGAGCTGAGATCTCACCACTGCACTCCAGCCTGGCAACAGAGCGGGATCCCGTCTCAAAAAAAATAATAATAGTAAATAAAAAAAATTTTAAAAAAAGGTCAAATTCATGTACGAAAAACACAAAAGACAGAAAAGGTCACTGATTGATGGAGACTAAGGATGCATGATGAGTAAATGTGAAGCAGTGCCCTGAAATGGATCCTGGAAGAGAAGAATGGGTTAGTGGTGAAATATGAATAAAGTCCATAGTTTACTTGATAGTATTGTTCTGATGTCAATTTCTTCATTTTGACAAATGTTTAAGGTGCTACCAGAAAAAAAGTTGTGTGAAGGGCATATGGGAACACTGTGCTATGTTGCCAACTTTTCTGTAAATATAAAATTATTCCAAAATATATTTTAACCTATAATATTAACTATGATAAAATCTTAATATGTATCAGTTTTGGAGAAAATACATGCAAGTTTAGAAAAATATTATTTCATGTATTATTCTATACTTTTTTCTTAAACAAAAGATATTACAATACTAATTTCCTCCTTTTCCAATGATAGTTTGTCCTTACATAAACCTTAGTTAATATTTAAATGAAAATATATAATAATATTTTAATAATGTCATAGTTAATCAAAAATTTTTCTCTTCTAGTGGAATTAAGTGTAATGGATTTTCTGAGTTTCTGTTAACTCTTTGCATTTACAAGGCTGCCACTTAGTTATCTGGTGGCATAGTGTTCTGAGAAATTTAAAGGAACTGCTACAAGTACCTAATTAATCCTTACAAAGTTGAGATAATCTGATTCATTAAAAGAACAATGTGTGCCTGGCACTGAACTAGAAATTTTTAATTACCATTTTGTACTTTGCCGATAACTTGATCTTCAGTGAAGGAAAGCCACTGTCTCTGGGTGATATACCAAAATGTTTAAGGTGCTGAACTGCAGGAAATAGAGCAAATCACAGGTAAATGACCTAAATTTTAAGAATTTATTTTTTACCTGTTGAAATTGTATTCTTAGGCTATTTGATTCTTAAGACACTTTCAATAAGAACTCATTCTACCTATCTTTTTAAACAGTTATTTCATTTTAATAGTTGACACAAAATTTTCATAACATTGAATCACTTAAGCCATTGAACAATTTGACGTTACTTTCCAGTCTGAATTAATTCTTCCACTGTTTTCTTCCACCTATTTTCTTTAAAATGTTTTCATCTTTTCTAGAAACATTTCTCACTTTCTAAGATTTTTTTTATTATTAGCAGTTGTAATAATGCCTTTTAAACTTGAAAATATTCACTGTGCTCAAAGAGAATGCAGTGAAAACTAGAATATTGGGCTTGATATTGAATATTAAAGGGTTTTTTCCCCAAAGATTCTGTTCTTACATAAAACTAACAATCTAGGTATAAATTTACCTATATCAAAACTTCTTTCAAGAACTTCATCAGAGATAATTAATTTTGCAGATATTCCTGCATACCCTACATTTAAAAACACCTACCAAATTAACTCTTATTGGTAAGATAATATTTCAGAAGAGGGCTTATCATTTTACCTGACTCAATATTCTATTAGTTACACTGTACTTTTGAGAGAAAAAAAGTTCGACAGAGGAAGGTTGAAACTTTTCCTCAGTAGGATGAAGTCAGAAAATTCTGTAAGATCTAAGAATAGCTCTCATATAAAAGGATTGTAGAGGCTGGATTTGAGGTACACATTTCTGTGAAGTTCTCACTACTTATTAAATGACAGATGCTCTTATAGTATCTGTTTGTTTGTTCTTTCTTTAGTTAACAGGATTAAATTTCTTGCTCATTAAAATTGATACTTCACCAGTGTATGGGATTGTAGTTTAAATTTAAAAAATACATATGTGTATATATGTGTGTTTTGTGTATGTAGAAGTGTATGTAGAAGAAACTTTGATTCAATATTTTACCATAAGCTGGATTTTCTATAGAAGAACTATATATAGAGTGTCTTGATCTGCCTAGAGCTCATTTCCATTATTAAGATCATCTGAGACTTCAGCTTTCAGTCAAGATGGAGTAACAAGGACGGGATTTATCCTACTGCGTAAGGAAACAACAACGAAAATACCAAATCAAGATACTGGGCATCAGACAACCAAAGACTGTGATTTCTGAGGATGGAAGACAAATGAGGTGAGTTGTGTCAATGTCTTAGCTTACTACAGTGAGAGGATTTCAAGCTACCATTCAGGGAAGAGGAACATAGGGAGAGCCTGGCCTGATGAAGCTAAGAGTTCAGAGAGAACAAGCTGACTACAGTTCATAGGACAGACTATCAGAAAGGAGAAAACTTCACAGAGAAATAACCTGAGAGTCATGCAGAAGGTACCCACTGAGTATTCAACATAGTACTGATCACTGTATTCATTTGAGGAAACTGCCAGAAGCTGTGAAAGCACCATCCAAAAGAATTACAGAGAACAGTGCTTAACATTCACACAAGGCCAGACAAAGTACCTGTTCCCGACAGCCAGACTGGAGGATTGGATAGAGTACTCAAAAAGGTCCTGTCTCAGTAGCTGAAAGTAATTTGCTCCAGACTGGGTAATATTCTGAACCCACCAAAAAAATCTTAAAGGAAGTCCCTAAAGGATCTGCTTCCATGTAACTCAACTGCATATAAGTTATAAAGTTTAAGAATATTTATAGAAATATAAAATATCTACTCAACAAATAAAATCCACAAGGCATGACATTCAGTCAAAGATTTACACACCTACAATTAAACAGGAAGATATAACTCATATTGAGGAGGTCAATTAAAAATGACAGAGGTATAAGAATTAGCAGACCCAAAGACGTAATTATTATACCTGGTTTCCATATGTTTAAAAAATTATGTAGAAATATTGAAGACAGGAAAAAAGTCAAACTTTCTGAGATGAATGCTATAATATCTGAAATGAAAATTAAGGGTAGCGAAGAAATATCAGTAGAAATTATCCCAAATATAAAACATAAAAATAATAATAAAAAAGAACACAAAGAACATAAGTGAGTGTAAAACAACTTTCACTCATGTATACAAGGTGATATGTAAGGTGATATATATATGGTTGGTTAAAGTTGTTTCACACTCCTTCAAGTTCTTTGAATTCTTTTATTATTATTTTTATGTTTTAAATTTTGGATAATTTCTACTGCTATTCACTATCCTGAATTTTCATTTCAGATATTGAAGCATTCATCTCTAGAAGTTTGACTATTTTCACATCTTCAATATTTCTGAATATATAAACATATATATGCAGACATGCATATATATATATATCCCTTTATATACATATATAAAGACATGTGTATAAGCCTTTATATATATAAAGACATATATATACACACACACACACACTCACACACACACACACACGTAACTGGATCTTTGAAGGAGGGAAAAGAGAGAGCACACAAAAAAATAACTGAAGAAATAATGGCCAAAATTTTCTAAATTTTATGGAAATCGAACACACACATTCAAGGAAGGTAAATGAGCCTAAACACAAACATCATGACGTAAACTACACGAAGGCACTTTATCATAAAATTACTCAAAACCAATTATAAAGTGAAAATTGTAAAAGCAGCCAAGGGCAAAAAAAGATATATTATGAAGAGACAATGATTGGGAAGACAGATTTCTCATCAATAAAACTTAAGCAAGAAGACAGCGGACCAACATCTTTAAAGTTGTGACAGAAAATATTGACAATATAGAATCTAATGTTCAGTCAACATACTGTTCAAAACTGAATGTAAAATAAAGATAACTCAGACTTATAACAACCTAAAACATTTATTTTGAGAAGACCTACACTACTAGAAATTTTCAAAGAAATCCACCAGATGCATGAAAAGTAACACCAGCTAAAATATGCATTGAAAGCAATGAAGAGAACAAGGAAAGGTAACTACATGGGGAAAAAAATAATAAGACGATTTTGTTTCTTGTAATTTAAATTTCTTCTAAAGATAATTGAGGCTGGGCATGGTGGCTCATGCCTGTAATCCCAGTACTTGAGAGGCCAAGGCGGGCGGACTCCTGAGGTCAGGAGTTCAAGACCAGCCTGGCCAACATGGCGAAACCCTGTCTCTACTAAAAATACAAAAATTAGCTGGGCGGCAGCAGGCACCTATAATCCTAGCTACTTGGGAGGCTGAGGCAGGAAATCGCTTGAACCCAGGAGGCAGAGGTTGCAGTGAGCCAAGATCGTGCAACTGCACTCCAGTCTGGGTGAAAGAGTGAGACTCCTCTGTCTCAAAAAAAAAATAAATAAATAAATAATTTATTGTTTACATAAAATATTACATGCAATTGTTAAAAAATACTTAATCCAAAGGAAGGCAGTTTATAAAAAAGAAATACAGAAGAAGAACAGATAAGACATGTAGAAAACAAATAGAAAGTGAGAGATTTAGACCTAACTCTGTTAATAACCATATTCAGTATAATAGGTCCAAACATTCCAATGAAAGCAATGTTTGTCAGATTGGATGAAACAGGAAGACCCAGCTCAGTGCTACTTAACATGAATTCACTTTAAATATAAAGATACAAAAATGATGCTATACTAACGCTATTCAAAAGGAATATGGTTTTTAAGAGCATGGGTTCTGGCCAGGCACGGTGGCTCACACCTGTAATCCCAGCACTTTGGGAGGCTGAGGCAGGTGGATCACAAGGTCAGAAGTTCAAGACCAGCCTGGCCAACATGGTTAAACCCAGTCTCTACTAAAAATACAAAAATTAGCTGGGTGCAATAGTGCACACATGTAGTCCCTGCTACTCGAGAGGCTGAGGCAGGAGAATCACTTGAATCTGGGAGGCAGAGGTTGCAGTAAACTGAGATAGCACCACTGCACTCCAGCCTGGGTGACAGAGCGAGACTCCATCTTAAAAAAAAAAAAAGAAAGAAAGAAAAAAAGAAAAGAAAGAAAAGAATGGGTTCTGAAATCAGATTGTCCAGGTTTGAAAACTGATTTCATCTTTTAAAACTCTGGCAACTGTGGGCAAATTTTTAAATCTTTCTATCCTAATCCAATGGGGATGGTATAATAATAACTATATCATGAGTTCTTGTAAAGACAAAGTAAAAGCTTATCACATTGTAAGAGTTGAATAAATATAAGCTATTATTAAAATCCATACATCCGCTTGAGAAATTTGGCCCTGAAAGGCAGGAGAAAAATAGAAATATTTCTCCTTTTTTCTGGGTCACACAGTTACGGAGAAATTTAAGGACTTTTGATGTTATAGTAACAGATATCACACCCTAATTAGAATTTTTTACAACTGAGATTAGTACTTCACCAGACTCCTTCTTTTCTGTCCCTGACTTCTGAATCAGGAGGAGAAATTTATCTGTTGCCCAGGTGCCTCACCAAGTTGCTATCCCTGCTGGTCCCAACCCTACACATGGGTGCCCATGATTCTCATAATTGCTGACCACCAAGATAAGGGCATGCAGAATGGAGGGTATGAGGAGGCTGTACTAGTAAGAGCTTAGTTTTGAATATAAATATTCCCATTAATATATATCATTTTCTATAAGAATAAGTCTTGGAATGGAATATACTCTTTATTACTACATTTATTAAAATATATTCACAAGAGAAATATATTTATAAAAGAATACATTTATTGTTTTGATTATACTATTTTTTGCCCCTCAATCTTTCTTTGCTTTTCAGACTCCTACTACAGCAATAGAGATAAGAACAGAGATAAAAAATAAACATCCTTGAAAATACTTTGTGTAATTGAAGTGACATCTGGCCAACTAAAACTAGAGTTAAACAAGCACATTTGGTAAGTTAATCAGTAACTTGGATTCTGGACAGTCGTGACCCCTGACCTTGGGTTTGTTGAGATTCCTTTGCATACTGTTGTGAAATTTCTTCTTTTTACCTAGACTAGTTTGAAGTGATCCTTTACTACTTGCTTTCCAAAAAAGCTAGACTGACACACACTCTCCTCCATCTGGCGCCTTTCCAAATGTGTGTAAACATGTTTCACATCTTCATTTTCACTGAAAAGTTTCTTAAATGAATTTATAGTCTATAGTTTCATTTCCACTCATTCTCAGTGGTTTTTGCCTAAACTCACTGCCAAAACCAGCAAGTGAGTTCCCCATGAAACCCCCGAGAGGTCCATGACAATAGCTGTAGTAATACAGTCCCAGTTTTTATCTAGCTTAAATGTTTTTTCAGCAGTATTTGACAACATTGACTCTCACCCTGAAAACTCTGCCCTTAGTTTCTTTAATAAAAAGTTTTCTGCATTTTCCTTTTCCTGATTTGACTGTACCTTCTTGTTCATCTCCTCTGTCACCTCTGTCTTTCCTAACTGATCCTTAAATGTCAGAGATCTGGAATTTCTTCCCCTTTTTTCTTTTTTTTTCCTGCTTTTAAATTTTTTTTCAGGTGGTATACCACTGTATTAGTCTGTTCTCACACTGCTACGAAGAACTGCCTGAAACTGGATACTTTATAAAGGAAAGAAGTTTAATTGATTTACAGTTTAGCATGGCTGGAGAGGCCTCAGGAAACTTACAATCATGGCAGAAGGGGAAGCAAACACGTCCTTCTTCACATGGTGGCAGGAAGGAGAAGGGCCAAAGAGGGAAATGAAATGCCTCTTATATAGCCATCAGATCTCGTGAGAACTCACTCACTATCATGAAATCAGCATGGGGGTAACTGCACCCATGATTAAATTACCTCCCACCAACTCCCTCCCACAGCACATGGGGATTTTGGGAACTATAATTCAATATGAGATTTGGGTGGGGACACAGCAAAATCATATCATGCCATCCCTGGCCCCTCCAAATATCATATCCTCACATTTCTTTCTTTTTTTTTTTTTTTTGGATGGAGTCTCACTCTGTTGCCCCAGGCTAGAGTGCAATGGTGTGATCTCTGCTCACCGCAACCTCCACCTCCAAGGTTCAAGCGATTCTCCTGCCTCAGCCTCCTGAGTAACTGAGATTACAGGCACCTGCCACCACACCCAGCTAATTTTTGTATTTTTAGTAGAGTGTAGGTTTCACCATGTTGACCAGGCTTGTCTCGAACTCCTGATCTCAGATGATCCACCCACCTCGGCCTCCCAAAGTGCTGGGATCACAGGCATGAGCCACTGCACCCAGCCATGTCCTCACATTCCAAAACATAATCATGCCTTTCCAACGGTCCCCCAGATTCTTAGCTCATTCCAGCATTAACGGAAAAGTCCAAGTCCAAAGTCTCATCTAAGAGAAGGCAAGTCCCTTTCACTTATGAGTCTGTAAAATCAAAAGCAAGTAAGTTACTTCCTAGATATAATGGGGGTACAGGCATTGGGTAAATATACCCATTCCAAATGGAAGAAATTGGCCAAAACAAATGGGCTACAGACCCCATGAAAGTCCAAAATCCAATAGGGCAGTTATTAAACTTTAAAGTACCAAAATCATCTCCTTTGACTCCATGTCTCATAGTCAGGTCATGCTGATGCAAGAGGTGGGCTTTCACGGCTTTGGGAAGCTCTACCACTGTGCAGGGTACAGTCTCCCTCCTGGCTGCTTTCATGGGCTGGCATTGAGTGTCCATGGCTTTTCAGGGGACACGGTGCAAGCTGTCATTGTATCTACCATTCTGGGGTCTGGAGGATAGTGGCCCTCTGCTCACAGCACCACTAGACAGTGCCCCAATGGGGACTCTGTGTGGGGGCTCCAACTCCACATTTCCCTTCTGCAGTGCCCTAGCAAAGGTTCTCCATGAGGGCTCTGCCCCTGCAGCACACCTCTGCCTGGACCTCCAGGCGTTTCCATACATCCTCTGAAATGTAGGTGGAGGTTCCCAAACCTCAATTCTTGCCTCCTGCATAGCTGTAGGACCAATACCATGTGGAAGCTGGCAAGGCTGGGGGCTTGTATCCTCTGAAGCAAAGGTCTGAGCTGTACTTTGGCCCCTTTTAGCCATTGCTGGAGTGGCTGGGATGCACAGCATCAAATCCAAGGCTGCACACAGCATGGCGGCCCTGGACACAGCCTATGGAAACAGTTTTTCCTCCTAGACTTCTGGCCCTGTGATGGGAGGGGCTGCCTGGAAGGTCTCTGACATGCCCTGGAGACATTTTTCCCATTGTCTTGGTGATTAACATTTGGTTCCTCCTTACTTATGCAAATTTATGCAGCCAGCTTGAATTTCTCCTCAGAAAATGGGTTTTTCTTTTCCATCACATCTTCAGGCTGCAAATTTGTCAAACTTTTATGCTCTGCTTCCTCTTGAATACTTAGCTCTTAGAAATTTATTCCAACAGATACCCTAAATCATCTCTCTCAAGTTCAAAGCTCCACAGATCTCTGGGGCAGGGGCAAAATACTATCAGTCTCTTTGCTAAAGCAGAGCAAGAGTGACCTTTACTCCAGTTCCCAGCAAGTTCCCCATCTCCATCTGAGACCACCTCCACCTGGTTTTCATTGTTCATATCACTATCTGCATTTTGTTCAGTGCCATTCAGCAAGTCTTTAGGAAGTTCCAAACTTCATCACATCTTCCTGTCTTCTGAGCCCTTCAAATCTCTAGGAAGTTCTAAACTTTCCCACATTTTTCTGTCTTCTTCTGAACCCTCCAAACTGTTTCAACCTCAGCCTGTTACCCAGTTCTAAAGTTGCTTTCACATTTTTGGGTGTCCTTACAGTGGCGCCCCCCTCCCGGTACCAATTTACTGTATGAGTCCGTCCTCATGCTGTTATAAACAGCTGCCCCAAACTTGTTAATTTGTAAAGGAAAGAGGTTTAATTGACTTACAGTTCAGCATGGCTGGAGAGGCCTCAGGAAACCTACGATCATGGCAGAAGGGGAAGCAACCACGTCCTTTTCCACATGGTGGCAGGAGGAAGTGACAAGCAAAGAGGGAAAGCCTCTTATAAAACCATCAGATCTCATGAGAACTCACTCACTATCATGAGAACAGCATGGAGGTAACTGCCCCCATGATTAAATTACCGCCCACTGGGTTCTTCCCAAGACATGTGGGGATTATGGAAATTGCAATTCAAGGTAAGATGTGGATGGGGACACACCAAATCATATCAACCATATACTCAGTTGCTCAAAAGAGAAAAAGCATACATGACTGCTTTTTTTCATTGCCCACGTAAATCTTAAGCCTACTTCCAAATCACTCTCAGGCTTATCCACTTTTCCCAGCTCTCCTGCCAGCCACCCTACTCTGATTCCCAGTGTCATTTTCTCACCTGGACTCCTACAATGGCCTTCTAGTAGCCTACTGTATATAATTGATCTCTTTTCTAATCAATTCATACTCTCCAGCTAGACTGTTCTAAAAGGAAAACATGTGTTTAATCACATTAATAACTTTCCATTTCTCTTCGAATTAAGTCCACATTTCTTAAATGCCTTAGGAAGAAATGATTTCCCACAATGTGGATGGTCCCCACCTGTATCTTCAACCTTACCCCTTATGCATTTCCCTCTCTGTGTTTTATTTATGTTTACTCTTTTTCAGCTTTAGCCCATAGGCCAGAGAGCTAATAGTAGTAGTATGGGACCTCCAATGGACTGATTCTTTCCTGAGCTTGGAAACTACAAACCATTCCCACTTTTCCCTAGCTAATATGCACCCACCTTTCAGGTCTCAAATAAGATGTCATCTCCTTGATCCCTGCCAAACACTAGGCGAAGTTCTATAGCATCTTGTGCATACCCTTTATAATACCTATAACACATCAGTATCTACTTAATGTCTGTACTCTCTGCTATATTATAAACTCCGTGAGGGCAGAAATCAAGTCTATTTTATTTCTATATTCCTAACATTGATCACAGGCCAGGTTGATATTAAAGCTAAAAACTATTAACTGAATGAATAAACAATAAATGACTTTTTCCCCATCATCTACTAGATGACTAGTATAAACATTTTGAGATTAAGCAAATGCTTTCCCCAATTCTGGGCTGGTTCTTAGCATTACTGGATTAGAGTTACAACTGTATACTGTGGATAGATATAAGGCCCACCTTTCCCCAAGTATCTTACCTGGTAACCTGTCAAAACTTCTTTTTCTTGCTGTTTGTTCTAATACTTACCTGCCTCTACCTACAGTCACCCGGGTTCCCTAATTAAAGGATAAAAATATTAATTGCCTTCCGAAAAACCAGTGTTAAGTGCATGCCATTTTTTTTTTTTTTTTCCTGGGGGCAGAGTCCTACTTCCCTTTCTTCGGCCAGTTGGAAGGATTATATTATGACATTTGCTAATTGCTAAACTACTATCCCTGAGAAGATCAGAGAAAGAACACACAGCGATTAGTAAGGGCTGTGGTCTTCACCTAGAATAATAAGGCACCCTCTAATCTTTGCTGCTTTGGAATATGAAGAAAATTGTTCATCAGAAAGAGAGATGACACTGAAGACTTTTCCTCCTTCACAATTTTGTGGAAGTAGTCCAAATGTGTTTAAAATTGATAGGTATTTTTGGGATAATCCTTTTAACCTGGAAAAACAGAGTGGTTCCAAGATATTGAACCCATATGCTAGCTTCGCTGATATCTGTTGTTCCATATCACTGGCCAACTAAATGCAGAATGAATGAGATTAACTCCACAGGAGTAAATGGTGCCAAGTTCTATGACATAGTTTGGAGGGAACCCAAACACAGGCCTTAAGCTACATCCTAAAATCAAGGCAGAATTAGCAGAATTACTTGCACATACATTTAATTTGAAAAAAGTAGAGAGGAAAAAAAGGCAGTAAATATAATATTCTTGATAGTTACACTAAAAGTAATAGAAGGGGAAAAGGCACATAAATATATATAAGCTAACCACATTTTATCAGCTCTACGGTGCTCCCCTTTTCCACATTTTTCATCCGTGAAATTGGAATGCATGTTACAATTCATATTTTGTCCAATTTAATTAGAAACATGTTTTCTTTCTTAGTAGTACACATAATGGTGTGTCTTTTAATCAATGACATCTTAGATTGATGAAATACAGTATTTGCTTATAAATATATACTGATAGCATGGGCTCATTACCACATTTTCAAATCATGTTACAATTGGCCACTTTTGTGTATTTGGCAGACTTCCTGCATAAGTTATAGCCTGAGAAAGAGATGAGAAACTTATATAATAGGTATGTCTGAAGGAGAATTACAACACGCCAAAACCTCCATGGATAGCAACAACCTAGAAAAGCATAATAAACTCTGCAGCATCGATCATCATTGCATAGGTTAGTAAAGACCCTGTATGCTAGAGAAACAAGTCACTGAAGAGACAGAGATAGAAACAGAGACAGATGGAGGTTGAGATATGGGGTTGGGGTGGAAGGAAGAGAGGTGGGTGGGGAGAGACATACAAAGAGTGAAAGAGAAAGAGAGTGAAGAAGAGAGAAAAAAACACATGATTTGCAGATATGTAAAAGCACAAATATACTTTTCTTCTATTTAAAGATGAGAGGAATATCTATGTTGTTAGGCAGAAGAAATTCAAGGTTTTTTTTTAACCGAGGACTTTCTTTTTTAAAGTTTACATTGAGTGATAATGTAATTAGTTGAGTGGGAAAATGCCAAATGAAAATGAAAATCCTAAGACATGCTATATATGAATGTCTCGGGAAATTCTTGCAGATTCCTTTTCCTTCTCAGCCGTGTATGTCAGTGAATTGTGCCTAAAGAGAAAACTATCAAACTGGTGGCACCAAAAATAATCAAAATATGTCCAATGGTGCTTAAGAATTTCAGAGGAAGGAAGAAGAGCTTTTTGTTTAAAAAAATAAGTTTTGAAAAAAAAACAATCTTTTGATGAACACAAAACAAGAACTGTTCACCAGAAAAACCCCTCTATGTTGCATTATCACAAACGTTCCTTACAGTGCAGTATAACGTTACTTTACAAGTTACTATTGATCAAAAGTCACTTTCAGTAAGGTGTGCTATAGCTGACAAATGGCTTACCCTAGTAGATTGTGCTATAGCTGACAAATGGCTTACTCTAGTAGATTCTTGGTTATTTGTATATATTTTTTTTCTGAAAAACAATGGCAAGATTCTTAAAATATTTGTTTCACATATTGCAGAAAGCTCCAGAACAAGGCAGAGGAATTGAGCCCAGGGGGAAAAAACATGCTTTTTTCCAATCAGATTAGATTAAACACTGATTATAAGCCTTAAAAAAAATAAAGACTCTGTTTGGGATGCAGAACACCAAAAAGAGAATGATGGTACCTGCTGTTCTTTATCCCTAATGTCCGCCCTTTGTTTGCAATGCATGATACTCCAATGCATGAGGCGTGGTCTTTGCCTCACTGTGCATGTGGCTGGTGATTGCTTTGCTGGCCATAACTCCTGTTGGACCATGGATCAGCTGCTTGCTTGTAGTTCATTAATTTTTTCGGTTTTTCAAAATAGCAAGATCACCCTGTTTGGATATCACTTCCTGACCAGGAGAGCAGGATTCCATTTTGGTATATACTTGTAACCCTAATTTTTCTCACTGGAAGAATGGGCTTCTCTTCACATATTCATCTCCCAGAATGTTTTAGGTAGGAAATGAGGGGTCAGGTGCGGTGACTCATGCCTATAATCCTAGGACTTTGGGTGGCTGAGTTAAGAGGATTGCTCGAGCCCAGGAGTTCAAGACCAGCCTGGGCAACATGGTGAAACCCTGTCTCTATAAAATATACAAAAAGATAGCCAGGTGTGGTGCACGCCTGTGGTGCACACCCATAGTCCCACCTACTTAGGAGGTTGAGTTGAGAGGATCACCTGAGCCTGCGAGGTCAAGGTTGCAGTGAGTCATGATTGTATCTCTACACTCCAGCCTAGGGAAGATGGGAGGATTACTTCTCATTGGCTTGTTCACTAAGTATTATGTAAGTATTAAGTGTACTTATATAAGTATGCTAAGTATTATAATAACATTTGTTAGAAGTGAAGCCCTTAATTTTATTTGTTGTTTCAATTGATTTATCTTGCCCAGTGAAACAAAGTTTAGGAACATTAGCAAATAAAATATTCTTTGTAATCAGCCTTTGTCAACCAATACAAGGTTGTTACTTTGTTTTTTTTTTTTAAATCAAAATGCTTCTTATCCATAACAGTTTGGTATATATGTTCTCTTTTTCTCATGTTTATCAAAGAGATAACACCAAAAAGAGTCTTAAAATCCCTTATATAGATGTAAATTTTAAATTTCAAATGTGTTAGCATCAATAAAGGAAAAAATGCCATCATTAAATTTCATAATTTAAGTGTTTTACTCCAACAAGATGCTTAGTACAAATGTTAAAGAAAAAAACAATTTAATATGTGTGGCTACTTTTTATTAGAAGTAAGAAGGATGACATATACCTTTTTAGAAAAATTAATTTTAATGGCAATTAGCCCCAAATCATAGTTAATTCAGATGAAATTGTTGTGACATCACTTTTCAACTTGATAGGCTAACATAATAGGGGCCAGCTTACCTTCAGTCAACTTTTGGAATTTTACTTGAAAACTCTGGAAACTAACCTAGCCCTTTGATTGTCACATCACCTCCATATTAGCCTCCAGGATTTGCTGAGCTAGTGTCTCAGCAGACCTACTCTGTAAACTGTTACTTCTCCATTTCTGAAAACTAATGTTCTTGGCCAGCACCATATGATATAGATTAAGGATTAGACTCAGCACCCTCTAACTACCGTATATGTAATACAGCCCTTAGTTGGCAAATCCTGCTTTTGACAATTGGAAACACAAACATAACAAATAGAATAATAATACACACAAATCAATTAAATTGATTTGAGCTTGCAAAGTTGATGCATCATTTAGTTCTTCATACAGATATCCTTAATCAGACAGTGCAAGAGCATCTTTTAGTTCCCAGTGAACTTTTTCTTAGAGCACTGAATCTCAAATATACTTTAGCACTACATTCATTTTAATAGTCATTGATGATGCTTGGATTTAAAGAGTGCGAGCATTCAGTTGTAATGTTCTCAGTAATTTAAAAGGGCTTTGCGATTTTTGCTTTTGAAAGGAGGAAAGGAATTTATCAGAGCTGTCACAAATCTTTCATACCCTGATACCCTACCCACTTCCCTTCTCCAGTCCACAGATCTGTTATTAAATTCTACTACATAGGAAATGTGAATAGTCATTGAAACTGTTTCACTGCCAAGATTTGAAAGCTGATGCACTGAGAAATGTTCTCAGTGTATATTAAATGAACACCAAACTCCCTGGCAATAAGGGGACTGATATGAGACTATGACACAGTTAAATTTAGAAGCAGGGTTAAAAATAGTGCCATGGTTTTCATTTCGAGGTCATTCACAGACACATTCTCAGAGCCCTGTGGATTCTATCACAGTCAGATTTCATTTCACTCATGGGTTGTCTTTTATCTATTCAGATTATTATGACTTTTGAAGATATATTTTTAAAAACTAATATTTATTAAGCCTCTACTATATTCCTGAGATTCTGCTAAATGTTCTTCTTTGTATCTAATAATAATAACAGTAACAATATGAGAATAATAATATTTGCTGATATGTTTTGGACACTGGAGAAAGACAATAGGCAAAGTGATTTCCATTCCTAGTTACACTTTCTCTCACCAAAAGCTTATGAGTTTTGCAAATAAAGAAATTCATGTTTACAGAGGTTCAGTAACTTGTTGAAAGTGACTGACACCTTTACTAAATGGCAGAGCAAGATTTGAATATCAGTTCCTTTGTCTCCAAAGCCCATATCCTCAAAAGAATGTCAGTACAAACATTTTGGAACCAGATTGTGTCTGAATGCCTTCATTTGTGAAATGCTGATAACAATAATACCGACACCAATAGATTGTTGTCAAAACATAATTCTGGAATACACTTAAATTTTTTATAATGCTAATGTCTGGCACATGGTAAACATCCAAGAAACATTGGCTATTAGTATTTTTGTTTAATGACAAAAATAATTATTAGGCTATTGCATTTCAAAAGATGGTGATATTGTCATTACATCCTTATTTTATAATCATGTAGCACTAAAAAAAATTTTAAAATATTTTATGTCATTCTAACTTCCAAATACTACTTTAAAGTAGTAGCATTTGCTACTTTCAATTAGCCAAGTTTGGAATATTTCTGCAAATATTATTTAATTTAATATTTCTTGGGATCTATGGCCTGTTGTGTAAAATCAACATGTCATAGATACAACATATCAAAAGCAACATCCACTAAAAGCTTTGCCATTTTATCCTCAAAACACTATTTCATTTTCAAAATTTATTCTCATTCTAGAGAAAAGGGGAAGTTAACTTAAGGCATCCTATGGAACTCTGCTGTTAGTTCCTTCCATGCAGATAATATTCCTGAAGTTAACACAATACTGCATTTTTAAAGTTATCCCTAAAGTCCATTTCTTTCATAACCTTAAGGGGAATTTGTTTCAATATTAAAGACTTCAGTCTGTTTATTTGTTAGTTATACATTATCTAGTAGCAGCCAGACAAAGAGGCATTCTAGCAGAATAGCTGACATTAAAACGGCTAAGTTTTCAACGACATCTTGATAAAGCATCTTTTAAGGCTGAGATCATTCTCAATTTAAAACAACGATAACAATGTGTAATACTTGCTCTTCCCTTCTCCAGACTTTTGTTTCCCAGTACAGCTGACCGCTTGCCAATAGCTGACGACTCTTGCTGAAGTGTTTTTGTAACTGGCATCACTCAGTCACTTAAAATACCAGTTTTAATCCAACCTTACAATTAGTAGAAGGCTTTTGAAGTGCACTGAAATGTTAGCAAGACATTCCAGCAGAAGGTGGTTTCTTTTACTCTGCTAAGTCAGGAAAAGTGACCTGTTACTACTACTTTTTAGTGATGGTTGTGTTTCAAAGAGATCAACACTAAATGAATTATTCAATCAACACCAGTTGTCTTTAAAATAGTAAGGTTGATGCTATAGTACAGAGCAGAAATCCTCAGT
The DNA here is from genome assembly GCF_000951045.1 of Mandrillus leucophaeus. Classification (NCBI taxonomy): domain Eukaryota; kingdom Metazoa; phylum Chordata; class Mammalia; order Primates; family Cercopithecidae; genus Mandrillus; species Mandrillus leucophaeus. Next base: position 187,986 of record NW_012098321.1, read on the forward strand.
GCTGTTCAGCAAATATGTCTAGTCTTTGGCTACCTATTAGAATTTTCTTTCCTGGCTTATTTACTTTTGTTTGTTTGGTTTACGTAGTTGAGTCCATAGGACTCGTTCTGACTCATGGAGTCATGAGCAAAAGTAATATGGGTCACTCCTGGGTCAGAGCATTTAACTGTCAGAGTAAGAGCCCTCATGAACTGTCTTTCCGGCTTCCACAGTGATTGACAGTACTCTAGATTGTGCATATACTATCCATCAGCCTGGTTTCTCAAAAGCACTGAACAGCAAGACCCTCAAGCGACCTGCACTGGAAATATAGAGTGAACAAAACAACAAACATTTGTGCTATCCACTGAGACTTTCAGGGTTGTTTGTTACCACAGCATAACCAGTCCTATCCTGGATGATGCACACGACAAGAATTACAAATGAAAAAATTGTGATAATTTAAACGGAAAAGGTAAACTGACACTTAAGAAATTACTTTTATAGTCTTGAATGACATACCTATCCTTGTCGGCAATAGGCTATCAATTTTGTTTCACAGAAATTTAGATTCTAAAATTGGATCCATGATTTATGAAGTCAATACTTGAGTAATCACTATGAAGCAAGCACTCACAATGAATGCAATATCTTAAACTTTATTTTTAAAACATGTTTAACTTCGTCTTAAATATACATGTGATTATAACTAAATTTGAGAGTGAAGAACTAGAATGAATTGTTATGTAAATCAATTATAACATTGCACTGAAATTAGTATTTCTTTAGATTATTCATTTTCATCTTGTGAAAACTATTATATTGTCATAATTTAAAAAGAAACAATAGTGAAAAATTATTCTTCATCTGTGCAAAATTCTATCTCTGACAGGGACACCAAGTTATGGTTGCTCTCCTTGCTTTGATCAGAAATGTACTTCCTTCAAACTTCTCCATTTTGTGCAATAATCCAATTGTGTACCATCATTCATCACATATCTAAATATTGCATGAATTGTTTTGTATTTTTACTATGTGGTACCTCCTAAGGATGATGAGTTACCTATGTTTGAAACTTTACTATGAAAAGCAGTACTTAAAAATGTTTCTTAACATTATTTTCTACTTGTCATCTAATTCTACAAGTGGGTCTTCTCCACTTGTAGATTACTTCCGTATTACTACTTGCCACATTTTAATGTATTTCAAACTACTTCCCGTTTATTTTCTACTTTCCACACCTAAGGGCACAAATATTCATAGCCACTCAATTGTGATGCCATAGTCATTTTGAGCTGCTATAACCAATACGGTAGGCTGGGTGGCTTGAACAGCAAACATTTATTTCTCACAGTTCTGGAGACTGAGAAGTTCAAGATCAAGATGTAGGCGAATTCAGTTCCTGGTGAAAGCCCTTTTCCTTGCTGTATTGCTACATGGCGGAGAGAAAGGGATCATCTATCTTGCCTCCATTTTTTATAAGGACACCAATCCCATTATGGGGACTCCACCCTCTTGATCTAATGACCTCCCAAAGTCTCACCTCTTAATGCTGTGACAATGGGGATTACAGCTTCAACACATACATTTGCTGGGGATTGGGGGGAGGTAGTATAACATAAGGCGTTCACTTCCAATCCTGCATCATTTTCAGTAAAACATTCAAAAAGTAAACAATGACCAAGTTTCAAAAACTGTAGCTCATAATGATGCACAATTATGTTATGTACGGGAAAGAACCTATGATTGTTAATTCTAAAAGAACTCATAATCATTAATTTTATAGTTTTGTAAGTCCTTTTGATTTAGGCAGTATTTTCATAATGACCTTTACTAATACTTGCCCTCAGAAAATATTTTTTAAATATTTAGTTTTTCTCTCCCATGCATATAATACATGAATACATGATTTTTTTTTTTTGTCTGCAAAGTGGCATAACATAAAATGTATTAATGGATTTTGCAAATTACTATAACCCATAGTAAGGTACACACTATGAAGAAACAATCTTCTGGTTGTTAAGAAATGTGGTGGGCGCAGTCACTCAGGCCTGTAATCGCAGCACTTTGGTAGGTGGGGGCGGGCAGATTGCCTGACCTCAGGAGTTCCAGACCAGCCTGGACAACACGGTGAAACCCTGTCTCTACTAAAAAAATACAAAAAAATTTAGCTGGGCATGGCAGTGTGTGCCTGTAATCCCAGCTACTGGGGAGGTTGAGACAGGAGAATTCGCTGGAATCCAGGAGGCGGAGGTTTCTGTAAGCCAAGATCGCACCACTGAGACTCTGTCTTCAAAAAAAGAAAAGAAAAAGAAAAAAGAAATGAAGTGACTTCATCTTGGATGACTCAACATAAGTCGTGTGAAATTAATTTATTTAACAACTGAAGCCAGGCACAGGGGCTCACGCCTGTAATCCCAACACTTCAAGAGGCTGCGGTGGGTGGATCATCTGAGGTCAGGAGATCGAGACCAGCCTGGCCAACATAGTGAAACCCCGTCTCTACTAAAACTACAAAAATTAGCCGGGCATGGTGGGCCCCTGTGGTCCCAGCTACTTGGAGGCTGAGGCAGGAGAATGGCGGGAACCCGGGAGGTGGAGCTTGCAGGGAGCCAAGATGGCGCCGCTCACTCCAGCCTGGGCTGCAGAGAGACTCTGTCTCAAAACAAAAAACAAAAAACAAACAAACAAAAAAACCCCTGAAATTTGAAGTAAAGTATCAAAGTTTAGTGTTTTCGTGGAAGAGTAAACAGTGATTTCTTTCAGAATATGTGTCTTACTTTGATTAAAATTCTTCTGTTATGCTGCACAGATGAAAGTAACAACTATTTTTGTTGTACTTGATGCTAAAACTGAGCCTAGAAGATCAGATACAGATTTCAAAGGATAGTACACATCTGTGCACTAATGTTGGTTCTTAAACCTCCGTACCACAAGGTCATATGAAAGTACCAAATTCTATATTCTGTTCATTGTTGTGTGAAAAAACAGACTGGCAGTGGCTATTAATATTTCCGCAGTTTGTTCCTATGCAAATTTAAAAGCATATGCTAACTACAACACAAATGTTATGTTGAAATATTGACTCATTTCTGCTTTTACCTGATTATTTTTTAAAAACCCACACATCTATCCACCTTTATTATTTTTTAGAATACTAAAATAATCCATGTGTATAAGAAATGATACCTTATACATATTCAGTTATCACCTATTTAGGATTTTAGAAAGTTGAAGCAATGTAGACAGTCCACACGTATTTAAAATAAAAACCTTGTCGTATGTTTTAAGTAGGGTGAAGTTAAATTTTATTTATATAGCATATGCCAAATATGACAAAATGAAGCAATTCAGAAAGGTCCAAGATAATCAGTCATGCATTCCAACATTTTCCTCAGTAATCTTCAAAACAGAGAATCTATGTGTAAATAGTCATAAGGTAGTCATTAACCCATGTATTTTAAATAATTTTGAGGTGGCTTGTAATAAAAGCATAGGGAAGGAATGCAAGACCGTTTGTCCAAAATTAAGAAGAAAAATCAAATTGTAAAAGATTAAGAAGGGGAAATTAAGCAGAAAAATATCTATGAAATAACTTCCAATTAATTTCCTAAAGGCTTGAATATCAACCAAAAGATTGACAAGTAAATGTAGATTTATGTTTTAAGTTTAAAAGCTATTCTTATTTATGTGTATGTAATATTTTATAATTTCCATGTCTTTCAAAAATTGCAGTCAACCAACCAATAAGATCCCAATTGTGTAAGAACAAGAGGGTAACCAGTGTACTGAGAAGTGGTGAGAGGGGAAAATAGTAGCATAAAACTTAGTTCTAAGCAGAAGTGAATACACCATGTAGCTAATAAAGCTTAAGCTTCAAAGCCCTGAACTTTTATGAGGCTCTTTCACAGCCTCGTACCTAATTTTGTATTCATAATTTTGAAGTTTTATTTTCTCAAAGCTCCCCAAATTGTAAAGACTTGAGGTTCCATTAAGCTAAGATTGGCTTCTGGCCTGTCAAGAAAAAATGTAGTTGATCATAGAACTCTCAGTGCTTAATAATAGGAAAATCCCCAGTTCATAATAATGAACATTTTTCTAGTTGATGTTCTCACAGAGAAATTTAATATTAGATGCTTTATGTGAAAAAGATGGAACACTGTAACAGAGTATAGACCCTTGTCAATGATGTTACAATATGGCAATATATCACAGAAAAATGCAGCATTACTCTACATACAGTGTGTCTTTATGTAAGCAGCAAGGGCATGCTACTAAAGTATATTTCACAAAGTGTGTGGGTTTTTTTTTCAGGATGGCACAAAGGGACTCTGGAATCGGGTTTGGCAGGAAAGTTTGTTATAGGGCAGAGGGTGGATAAAAGTAATAGCAAATGTCAGGGGGACAAGAGACTACAGTAGAAGGAGCTAAGCTAAACGAACAATCCAGCCACAGTAGAATAGAAAGATGAACCATCTTGTGGAACTGTAAGATTCAACAATTTATGTAAAATTTTCCATTGTCATCATGCATAAAATTAGAGCAATAAAGCATTATTAGTAATGAGGAAACTGGATTTTCAATGCAACTAACTGACAAGATGATATGAAGGTAATTGGTCATGAGAATGTTTAGCATTAGTAAGGGATTGTCTATTTTTAAAATTGCCTTACCATAATTAAACTACAAAAAGTCACTATGTTTCACTGCAGAACATTTTTACATACCATATTAAAGAAAGAAATAACCATTTCCAATGAAGTATGGATATTATTTCTCAGTAACAAGCGTTAAAACCAGGATTTGTTCATTGCTTTATCATTGGCACCAGCATATACCAGACTCTGCGTAAATATTTTTTAGTAAATAAAAAATTCACATCTAACAGCCATAAAACTCTAGAAAAGTGTATGATACTGCAATTTTATGCCGAAGGGTACAGTATGGGTATAGATATACTTACTAATCACAGTAATTATTAGAAAGAACTCAATATGCAATAAGCTATATATACATAGTAAAGAATCACAACTTCATATTATAAATTTAATATGTTGAAAACTATTAGCTAATCAAGATAACCATGAATTATACAATGCAAACGTAAATTACAAATCAATAACTTTTTAAAGATTACTTGTTGGGGGGAATAATTTTTTTTTTTTTTTTTTTTTGAGATGGAGTTTCATTCTTGTCACCCAGGCTGGAGTGCAATGGTGCAATCTCGGCTCACTGCAACCTCCGCCTCCCAGGTTCAAGCGATTCTCCTGCCTCAGCCTCCCAAGTAGCTGGGATTACAGGTATGTGCCACCATGCCTGGTTAATTTTGTATTTTTAGTAGAGACAGGGTTTCACCATGTTGGTCAGGCTGGTCTCGAACACCTGACCTCAGTTGATCCGCCCGCCTTGGCCTCCAGAAGTGCTGGGATTACAGGTGTGAGCCACCGCGCCCCACCGGGAATGATTTTGACTATTTATATCACTTTCAAAAGCCGTCCGAGAAAGTTTATCTGCCTTCACTTTCTCATAGAGCAAGTAGAAGTATTTAGATCTCCACTAGATTCTATACAAGCACTAACGTTTGGGACAACTTTTATAGACTTAACTATTGATGTATTTAAGCCTTCATGGTGTATTCATTTGGGAGACTGGAGAAATCTTTCTTGAGGATGTTAATGTTCCTTTTTCTTTGTACCTCTAGACTCCTGAAGAAAAGCCTTGAAGGGTGAAAGACCTTAGGAAAGAACTAAAACTACTTCTTCTGAAGTGTGTGTGGAAAGTAGAAACATAATGGCACAATCATATTGTGGCGATGATTGGTGTTTCTATGCTCATTGTATGGTTTTGTTAATGTAAACATTCCCTGAAAGAGCCAGTTTCTTATCCTCTATTCTCTTGCTGGGTCCTTGTTTAGTGTCAGCAGCTTGGAATTCTATTTTAGACATTATGAAATAAATTAAATGTAGAGTTAGTTATTTAGAATGAATCAGTGGAGATACCAGAGACTTTTAGTTATGATAATTAGTTCCTATTTAAAACTTTTATACTCTAAGGACTTACTTTTCCAGCCACCCCTTTTCTTTCAGGGCTGGAGAAAACCTCTAGATGATATACCGAAAAAGAGAAAAAATATATAAACTATTTTTCTCATTTTTATATTCCTTTTACAGATTAAAACATTTAAGATACCAATATGTTTTTTTTAAGTGCGAAAAACAAATTCATTGATTACCACCTGGTTCAGCCATCTGAACCTTTGAATTTAGTCACCTTATACCTGAATTTACGTTTTACCTAAAGGACTTGTACATCTGCAGCAGTTATCTGACTATACTTTTCTAATTTTGAGTTATGGCAGATGACATATCTTTAAGTTATGTAAGTGGAGCCTGTCTATTCTTGTTCATCTTGATAATTAAAACTTTGGAATATATTTTATAAGGGAAATTCTAATTCACATTATTTTAGGGAAAATTATAGATGTTTAGAAGCAAGAATATGCAATAACAAGAGGACTGGCTATATTTGACACAAAATGTTTCTAGCCTGAATCAGAAGTAGAGCTACAAGTGCATCATTCTGTATATTATTGGGAGATAACTGGTGAATTTTGAAGTGCAAGACCAGACAAAGAAAATTAAAGGAAATTATTAGCTAAAGTAAAGTACTACTTAGGTGCAAGGAAAGGACATAAAAACATAAGAAAAAGCATAGATAGGGCAGGAAGTGCACATGTTAGAAATAATCTAGGGGCTAAGAATAGGTACTTTCCTCAAGCAAATACAGAATTAATCAAAAGAATGACATCTAATTACAAGAAAGTCCTGGGCTAACAAATATAGAGGCCTAAGAAAAATAAGAAAATTAACATTTAATCTGAAAGGGTTAACCTTGGGCATGATTATCTTAGAAATTGAAATGAAAGTGTTTCTTCCTGGCCATAATGAATCAGTCCCGAAGTCCTAAGCTGTTCAGGACCAAGGACAAAGGCAATTCAATATAGCCACACAGATTTTCTCATCCCAGTTGTTGGAGAATCACGTGTAATTATACAGCTGGAAATGACTGCAGAAGCCATCCAGGCCAACTCCTTTATTTTATAGATAAGAAAACTGAGGCACAGGAGTATTACTAACTTCTCCAGTCATCCTCTTAATAAGTAGTAAATTTGAACTTCGAATTGAAGGCTGCAGATACCTAGTACAGCATTCTCTCAGTTACACAAATGTATAGAATCACATGCACAGAAGATTTTGAGTGATTGTTTTCATATTAAAAAGGTGATTCATATTTGACATTTGTATATGTATTTCTGTGTGTGTGTGTGTGTGTGTGTGTGTGTGTTCATGTTAATAACTTAAAGGCAAAGCAGGACATTTTTCTAAATAGTATGCTCTAATCGCAATTGATCAGATTGTTTCACACCAAATGGACCCTTCCTAATTTTGGTATGTGTGTTTAGAAATGGTCAGAAGAAAGCTATCCAAGTTCAAAGTGTCTCATCAGACCTGTCTTTCATTTGTGTAGCAATATTTAACCTAGTATCATGGTCTTTTGAAAATATTTTTAATAATTGCTTATTATTTAAATCTCTTTATTCTGCAGTTGCCTCATGTCTGAGGTCTCTTTCATGTTTGTCTTTGTATGTGTCTGACTTTGTGTTTTTCTATTGTTGTCAATTTCAAAATGTAAATAGTTTGCCAAATTGATTTTTTTCTTTTGAAGACTTGGTCAAGGAGAATTAGAATTTATACAAATTAAATGATTGCTGAGATTTTATGAGAAAAAATTAGTCAGGGAAAAGTTGTATTGCTGTTAAAACTATTTTGCCTACTTTTAGGCAGAGATATCAAGAGGAACTAAAATAAAGTTTAAGAGATAGCAGAAAATCAGAGGCTAATATTATGATACATATAGTCACCCCAAGAGTAGACCAAATTAGAAATTTAAAGATGAATCCTATTATGAAAACATTAAAAAAAAAAAATCTTTGACCTGCCTGGGGAATATCACAACTTCTTGATACAATGAAAAGATTATGAATTCTGGAGTCTGAATGCAAGATTGCATTGGGAAGATTTCTTAGACTCTATCAGCCTCAGTTTCTCCCATTGAAAAATAGGGATATTCTGTTGGACAGCATTTATCTCACATGTAGACATATCAGTCTTCCCTGATGTAGACCATGACACTTACTGAAAGTGGTAAGTTTCTGTCCTGTCCTCTAGATGTTCTCCCAGAGCCAGCTGGCAACATTAGATCCAATCCTTCAAGGTCTTAAATCTATGAAGATGTAAGATCCAGAATTTCCAATCACCAATCACCAATCTGCCCAGCCTGAGCTGTTGTGGTGATAAACTTCAGGAACCAGGTGAATAAGTCTTACCTTAAACATAGGTTTCCTCAAAAAACAATCTGGTGAACTCTTACGGTGTTTAAGATCTATTCTTGGACTAAATGTTGGCCAAAGATTTCTACCTGTTTCTCCATGAATCTCTAATTTCTTTTTTCTTTTCTTTTTATTTCCATTTCCATTTATTTTTCTTGTCTTTTTTTTTCTTTCTTTT
>NW_012098321.1:196581-228293 GCF_000951045.1 Mandrillus leucophaeus
TTTTTTTTTTTTTTTTTTTTTTTTTTTGAGACAGAGTCTCATTCTGTTACCCAGGCTGGAGTGCAGTGGTGGTCTCAGCTCACTGCAACCTCCCCCTCCCAGGTTCAAGCGATTCTTATAGCTCAGCCTCCCGAGTAGCTGGGACTACAGGTGCCCAACACCATGTCCACTTAATTTTTGTATGTTTTTAGTAGAGACGGGGTTTCACCATGTTGGCCAGGCTGGTCCTGAACTCCGATCTCAGGTGATCCGCCCACCTTGACCTCCCAAAGTGCTGGGATTTAGAGCGTGAGCCACTGCGCCCGGCCCTCTAATTTATTTCTTAATCCTTCAAATCTTGCTACCTCCTCCTACCTTGTTGTGGGTTTTTGCAAGGACATTAGCTATTGAAATGCACTTGATTATTGACCAAAATACTTCATTTTGCACCAGATACCCTTTGTATATTGGATTAAGTTGTTTCTATATTTCAAGCTATAACAATCTGGACCTGATCTACATACAGTTAATGAACACCATGTGGAAATCACACTCACTTTGCATATTTTCCCATACATAATAATAAAATTAAATGAACACTAATTCTTTTACAAAACCCCACCCACCCTTTCATTTACGAAAGGCAAATCAAGCAAACAACTTTAACGAGAAGGCAATAGTAGAATTTCTTTTTCGATTTTGTTGTTTTCCTTTTTTTATTTTGTCCAGATTTTAGCAGGACCATTGGATTGTTTGTACTCAGGTTGGTCTGCCTATTTGTGAGAGAGTGTTCTTCACAAATGGGATGTAGTTATCCAAAAAGATGAGACCTGAATTCATACTTTGGCTTTAAAGTTGAAATGTTAGTTTACATTGTATTTCGTAACTAGCTCAGAGAGAATTGGTGCATGCAAGTGCAATGAAGCTTGGATTCCTAATGTCACAAAAAACCTTTCACTTTTCACATTCTTGTGTCTTGATAGAGCCTATTTTCATTTATTCATTCCACTGATAATCTGTGAAATTAAGATATCTCCATTTCAAAAAAAAAAAAGAAAGAAATTAGAGATTCATGGAGAAACAGGTAGAAATCTTTGACAAATCATTTTCTGAAATCTTCATTAGAAGTTAATTCCTGAATTGATAATTGCTTTTACATTTAAGAAAAACATATAGTTTTAACTACAACAGATGCTCCCACATATATACATGAAATTCAAACAAAATTGTGAAAAAAAATCTAGTTGAGTCTGAAAAAAGCAAAAGGCAGCTATTTAAAAACTGTACACCAGCACAAAAAAGAAGGAAAAGCTGTAATATTTATGTTTGCTTCTGCATATCATTGTCACGTTATCAGTTGTTATCTTGAGATAATACAGGATGAAGACTTTTGTGATTTTCTTTGTTTACAGATTGCATACCTTCTTAAGCACATTAAAACTTCCTTGTTTCAGTTCTTTTCCTGAATTTCACAGCTAAAATTGTTGAAAGTTATTTTTTCCCTTATATTTAGCTAAAATCTGCTTCTCTGAGCCTTTACAAATTGATAGAAGGTAAAAAAAAAGTTCATAAATTCAGAAGTCAGTAAGACTGGGGACACACTGTTATTATCTCCAGCAATGTAATATTTTTAGATTTTAGCTTCCTTATCTGTAAAATGGAAATAGTAGCAATTGTAGTGCCTGAATGTGGAATATAATAGGTGTTTTCTACATCCCAACTCATTCCCCTACTCCTTTTTTTTCCCTCCCTCAAGAGTATCTGGTATCATTGAAGCATCAAGATGGGAATAGTTGACTTAATGTATGTCAACATGTAAGTAAGCATTAAATTGCTACTATATCTAAATATACATGTTGGGGCCAGGCCCAGTGGCTCATGCCTGTGATTCCAGCAGTTGGGGAGGCTAAGGCAGGGGAATTGCTTGAGGCCAGGAGTTTGAGTCCAGCCTGGGCAACATAGCAACACCCCGTCTCTACAAAAAATTAAAAATGGCCAGGTGCGGTTGTTCACGCCAGTAATCCCAGCACTTTCAGAGAATGAGGCAGGTGGATCACTTGAGGTCAGCAGTTCAACACCAGCCTGGCCAACATGGTGAAACCCTGTCTCTTCTAAAAATAGAAAAATTAGCCAGGCGTGGTGGCATATGCCTGTAATCCCAGCTACTTGGGAGGTTGAGGCATGAGAATCACATGAACCTGGGAGGTGGAGGTTTCAGTGAGCCAAGATCGTACCTCTGTACTCCAACCTGGGCAACAGAGTGAGACTCTCTCTCAAAAATTAAAAATTAAAAAAATTAAAAAATAGCCATGCATGGTGGCATGTGCCTGTAGATCCAGCTACTCAGGAGGCTGAGGCTGGAGGATCACTTGAGCCCAGGAAGTCAAGGCTGCAGTGAGCCATGACCATGCCACTGGACTGCAGCCTGGGTGACAGAGTGAAACCTTATCTTAAAAATAAACAAATAAATAAATAAATACATACATACATACGTACATACATATGCATGTTGATTTGTGGTACATATTATAGTACACATGCTGTGAATTCAATTTAGAACTCAGTAGGCTTCAAAAAGATTGTAAGAATTTTCCCTTAAATACTTCCTTGTCCTTCTGTTTCTTCTTTCTCTTTTTATAGCCACCCCTCTTAACTGTTTCTCCGCTCTCTGTTCCCCATATCCAATCAGGTATCAATTCCTACTGACTCTATTCTAGTGTTGGTGCACGTTTGACCCCATATTTTCTTTTCCACTTCCAACTCTACTCCAGGCCCTCATGAACTCTTCCTTCCACTATAGCATTCCTTTCCCAACTAGTCTATTTGGCATGAGCTATGTCCTTTTTCATTCGTTCTATAGACTCCATCTGGCTTATTCTTCCAAAGCAGAACTCTGATCAGAAAATTGCCTTGCTCAAATCCTCTCAATAAGTTCACATTTCTTAGAAAATGAAGCCCGAGCATCTTTTCTTGGAAATTAATACTTTTTATGACCAAGTCTACTACATCACTTAACAACCTCTATTGCGTTGCCAATTTTGATACTTGCTGCTTTCCATCTGCAGTTTCCCACTCTTGTCTCTGTGCAATGTTTTTGTCTTCGATTGTCTTTTCTTCTTTCTAGAATTTTTACCATCTTTAAATGCAGATACCACTGATATATTAAGCCTTATTTGATGTCCTTAACTAAATCTTTCTCTTTTTGTGATTCTATTGCCTATCGTGTCCCTCTTACAACACTCAATCTTTTGCCCAATTTATGTGAACATGCTTAATCTCCCCAACTATATTTTAAACTTCTTGAGAACAGTCTTTCCATCTAGCACCTTAGCTGTCAGAGTTTTGTACATGTAATAGAGATTTCTTTTTTAAAAAACTGGAAATACCATTGTGAGTTGGCAAAGCAGAGTCTGTTTCACAAAGGAGGACAGTCTTTGAGTTTGGGCAGAAGGGAATTTAAGGAAAGAGTCTTCATGACAAAAGTAAGTATGATAGAAGGTAGTCATCCTGAGTGAAGACTTGTTTTGGGAAGAGAGTTAGGAAAAAGTTTAAGTAATTTTAATAATGAAGTATCATCGTACAGATCTTGAAAAACGAGAGTTTAAAAATGTGTAGGACGGTGAAGCAGAACGAACGTTATGTCAGGAGACCTGGGTTCCAGTCACAGTTTAACTTCTGATAGGTTCGGAGGCTTCAGTAATGACTTTTATGGGTCTCAGTTGATGCTGAGTAAAATTAGCAGATAAAACTCAACGATTTCCAGTCTATGCTAGCTTTAAACTCTCATGCCTATAAAGAAATAATGGACTACTTTATGTTTTTGAGCAATTAGTGGCATATAAAATTGTACTTAAGGAAGATAGCAAAAAGATCAAAGAAGGGAAAAACATTAAAAATACAAAATTTTAGCAGCTTTATTATTTTATGCAAGTAAAACTAGTTAATTAATTTGGAGATGTCTAATTATATAAATAAAGTGTTAAAGGTTAGAGTATCTATATCATTTTTTTCAGTTGATTGTTTACTGTTTGAATAATGTAAATTCTTACTATAGAGCTATAAGAGTCTTGAGAAGTTGCAACTGTTATGCAGACCCCCACTCAAACTATTTCATACAAATAAGGTTCTAGCTTTAATTTTAAATGCCTCGAGGCAAACAGCACAGTCTTTTTCTGGCTCAAATGGATCCAATTACCTCTAATGACCCTGCTACAGTTTATTGAGTGTCTATGATCCAGGTGTTTTTGCTGAAGTCTAAAGTCACATTTTAAATCATTTTGTGAGAAGTCATCGACCAAACAAATAAAATTTACTGAGACTTTTCTATTACTATTTCTTCATGTAAATATTTATTGAGCTCCTACTGTGTGTAAACTATTTCTTCATGTAAATATTTATTGAGCTCCTACTGTGTGTAAGTGAATATGTTAGCCCCTCACAGAGAAGAGAAAATGAATAAGACAGTCTTTGATCCCAGGAAGCTCATGCTTTGTTACAATAGAGCAAACATGCAAAGTAGACTGAGCTTATAAAGAGCAGGAACAAGCTCCTGACACGTGGCAGGTACTCCATAAATGACTATTGAGAAATTACACAGAAGGTAGACACTTTTAAGTACCACCAGAAGTAGGGATGGGGTGAGGCAATGGGAACTCACAGTCTTGGGGTTATCAGAAAAAGTTTGTGAGGAAAGTTATATCTGAGTTCTTGATAGGAGCAAATGTTTGGAGGTCAGCAGGGCTGTGGATAATAGGCAAGGAAGTTTCTTATAGAGGGAACAGCCAGAAAAAAATTAAAACGGTGGGATAGCCTTGGACAAGTTTTGGCAAAAGGGAATGGCCTAATTTGGCTGGAGGATAGGAGAATAGGGTTGACAAAGTTAGAAAGCTAAATGGCTGAAAAGTACTTTCTGTAGGTAACTTGGGAGCTGTTGAAGATTTTTAAGTAGAGAAGTACTACAAAAGATCTTTAGTTTTTCTTTTAGCCATTATACTTTAATATGACTTAGGGTGATTCTTAAATAACACATTTCAACGTTTAAAAATTCACGTACTAAAAACAGGCACCAAAAACAAAGACAAAATCAGAATAAAAAACGGTGTAACAGCCTTTTCATTTCTCACCACTCTGGGCAGTAGTGTCAAGAATCAAATGGATTATTTATAGTTCTCAGTTAGCCCTGGAGGTGGGTACTCAGAGAAGTGCTGCACTTGGTGATGTACTGAAATAGTTACACACTTTACATTCCAGCGTACTTGAGTTTCTACTGAAATTAGATCTACTACATAACACAATTTTATGGTAGAACATCATATACGTCATATTAGAAAATATTTTTTGTTAACATGTAAGAGAAATGTTAGATTTCTATTACTGCCTACTCTTTGCCCTAAAGTATGCTACGAAAAATGTGATTTCCAATCATCAAGAGGAAAAGGTACATTATTCAAACAGTGTCATCATTAAATAACTTTTGAAATGATGTTATCATATTCATTTGGTTTGTTCTGGGAGATGTAATTTAAATGCACTCATATGTTAAGAATCCAATTAATTGTTAAATGTATATTTAACCTACACTCTTAATATAAACTAGCATAAATTTTGGCTAAATTTTCATTTTTAAATTATTATTACAAGTAGATTATTTTACCTTAATTATCATGAGCTTATTCCTCAAAGTGTGCAAATATATTTATGAAAGTAAAAGTTAAAAATGTCTACTATGATGTATTGCAAAAATATTGTAGAATATTATTGTCCCCAATTCTTCATTCTTTTCTTGTTATAGAATTGCACACCCCTTTGCAAAGTGATTTTGTATTATCTCCTTCTTGCTAAGGTAGATGAAATGTATTTCCCCACTTTATTGATGTTGGGCTTGGCCATGTGACCTGTTCTAGCCAATGTGAATGGCCAGAGAATGAACAGGAGTTTCAATGTGCCAGTGTGACTAGGCTTGAGTTCTTGTGTTTCTGCTCCATGAGAAAAATATGCTTGAGTAACCTCTAATCCCAGAGTGATGAAGACAGGTGCAACAGATTTGAACCCAGTCCCAGGCCTGGAGTTTAGCTGAGCCTAGTCGAGTCCTGCCTGGAAGCCCAGCTGAAATTAGAGGATCTGCAGGTGTTTTAAGCCATTGATATGTTAGCGGTTGCTTATTATCCATCATAATTGATTATTGATTATTTATTGATTACAATTGATTATTACATATATTATTTTATAATATTTTAATAGCTATAGTTACCCAAATAATGGTAAGAAATAAATGAATAAAGTGTTAAGACTATGGGATTTGTGGCCGGGCGCGGTGGCTCAGGCCTGTAATCTCAGCACTTTGGGAGGCCGAGGCGGGCGGATCACGAGGTCAGGAGATGGAGACCATCCTGGCTAACACGGTGAAACCCCGTCTCTACTAAAAAAATACAAAAATTAGCCGGGCGTGGTGGCGGCGCCTGTGGTCCCAGCTCCTGGGGAGGCTGAGGCAGGAGAATGGCGTGAACCCGGGGGGCGGAGCTTGCAGTGAGCTGAGATCGCGCCGCTCACTCCAGCCTGGGCCACAGAGCGAGACTCCGTCTCAAATAAAAAAAAAAAAAAAAAAAAGACTATGGGATTTGTCATACTACATTAAATGTTAATTACATGTCCCAGTATAAATATGTCTCAGTAATGATGATAAGATTTTGATGACTAAAAATATAGTCCTCTTAGGAAACCATTTTTAGTCTTTTGAAGCCTACAAGAAAGTTCAAAATGAAAACACTGGGCTACATAGTTTTTATATAGAAAAACTTCAGTTCATCTGAAAATTCCAAACTAACATTTTATAAATTTTCCTTTGTTATCTTAAAGCGTAGCATTAAAAATTGCTCATAAAATTATATCATTTATCAACTGTACATTGTAATCTCTTTATAATTGAGTTTTTAGTGAACGTGATGCAGTGTATAAGTTACCTTTGTTCTACTGGAGACTTGTTTAGAATTAGTGGGCAGAAGAAAAAATTTTGTAACTTTAAAACTATATACCAATGCTTGGCAAGAAATAGTTCCAATGTCATATAAGGATATGTTTAGGAATAACAAATCCAATTGAAGAAGTTTCTTGATTTTAATGGATGGCCTACACTATTCAAATAAGCTCATCTAAAATTTTTAGCATGAATATATATATATACATGTTAAAAGTTGTGTAATTATACAGTGAATATTTCCATTTCAGATGTCAGAGACTTCTTGTCAAAAGCCAAGAATTATGAGTAAGTGGATTAAAATACTTTACTTCATAAACAAGTTGGCCTATTTTATTTGGCCTACTTTTTTAAAAAAAAGCAATTTCCTTTCATAGATAAGATAGCAATTGTTGAACAATTAGCCTCATAAAATATTATTTCACAATAAGATGGGAAGAAATAAGGGATACTAAGACCATTTTCTTTCTATGAGATTAAAACCATTTTCTACATATTTGTCTATCGATGGCAAAATAGACTCATTAACGTTTCATTGTTACATAGCATCTCTAATTCAAATTTCTCAGTTTCAGAAAGAAAATCTTTTGACAATATTTTGAACAGGTTCTCAGTAGAAGATTTTTGTTTGGTAAGGTTTTCACATTAAAGTTTATGTATGATGTAGAATTGATTTAGTAAAAGCTATATTTAGTTAGCTGGTTAATTCTTGGATGGAAAAGAAAATAATTATAGCTGGATACTTCGCTTTTTAAACATGTATTGTTTTCCTGGATATTTGAAGATCATAGTTACTTTGTTTTTCTTTTTGCAGTATCATAACAAGCCACTTCTCTCCATCCTCCAATTAAGCACAAATATTTATTTAATTTTGTAATTAATTATATATGTTTTTAAAATATAAAGCTTGCAGCACATAAGACAACATAATTAAGGACAAAGAAGACAAACTCAACTAATGAATACAGAGTTGAGAAATAGAATTCCGAAAAATTAAATGAACTCTTGCTTTGCACATCAGTGAAAACCTTTTGTTATTTTCTGACAGGATCTGGATAGACAGAAGCTTTCCTATGTATTGACAGAACTGCAGAAAGCCCAATTAATTCTTCAGCTTCACTAAAGTCTGTTTTGTTTTGTTTTTTTTCTTTTTCCTTAGGAGTAATTCCAAAGAATTCTAAAGCAAACAGAAAGTATTCACAGTATAAAAAGTTTGGGAGTACTTTGGCTTAGTTTTCTTTTGGACTTTACGAAGGCAATCAGAGACTGTCACAAGCTCCAGCTTTAGACAAAATCTGCAGCACATTAGGCTTGGCAATTTACTCACATTAAAAAGATCAATTGTTAAGGTCGTGGGAAGGAATTGCATGTACCGAGAGTCAAAAGAGAAAGGTAGATGAAAACGAAATTCTACAAATGTATAAAAGTGTGTATATTTTAGACTGCATGCAATTTTAGCGTTTAATTTATATGGCACCTGCGTTTGTGCCCTACTGTTTTAAGTAAAATAGTCATCTTCTCAACAATGGTGTGAACTCCTTGAAACAGGCTTTGCATTTTATAGTCTCTCTAACTCTTAACAAAGAACGAAGGCTAGTGCTGAACATTCAATAAATAAATATTGATTAATTGATTAAGATCGTAATTCAAGTTTGCTAGGGCAGTGCAATGTTAGAATGTTCATTGCAAACAATACATCAGGGGTTCAAATTGACATGATATGGATAGGTTTAGGCCACCTCAATATTGTTTATTTATTTCATTTCTAATTTTAAGGTTGCTTTACTTGCCATTGAAGACAATTTTCACTACAATTAAAAGTATTTCTTTTCTTTTTAAGTGTGTTCTGAGTACTTCTTTATTCTCTTTTTTTCCTTTGGTTTTGTGCAAAAAGAAAAAAACAACATTATAAGCTCTTTAAGAATTGCTTTCTTCACTTTCAGACATATATTTAAACCCTGTGTAGTAAGAAGACTCTGCCTTTTTGGACAATCCTTTGATCCTCACTCTCCAACTAAAGTTTAGGAAGAAAGACACTATTGAAATTCAACACAGAGTTTTGAGGATTCCAGCCTTCATTCCTCTTGGCTCCATCTAGGAAGAGCGGTAAGTCAAAGAAAATCCTAATCACACAAGGTTAGCATTACTCCATGATATTTCAAAGTTAGAGGAGAGAGAACATTTAGCATGCGTTTTGTTAATGTGTTCTGTATCCGTTAAAGTCTCACCTTTGCAGCCCAGGGGAGAGAGGACATGACCTCTCTCAGACCAAGATCTTGTCGTAAAGTTCCAAATAGCAGTATGGTTTTAGAAGGGCTACCCTCTCTTCCATGCAGCATTGTATTCCTAGACAACGTTTTAGTAGACCTTTGACTTCCGCGTTCTATGTATTGAAATGTTGCAACTTTGTTGCAGACATATAGAATTGAGTTTGGCTGTAACCTTGCCTCTGTCTGACTACTTCACTGGAATTGGGTTGGTATTGGAACACAGCTCTTTTCTACAGGGTCTATGGAGTTGCAAAATCTTGTTGAGACAAAGGAATTGACTTAAGGTATGTTTTCTAAGTCACGAATTATTTTTACATAACCTTGTGATAAGGAGTAGAATTTTTACAAAAGGAGTAATAATTTTTATTAAACAGAACCTCTGGGCTTATTACTGGAGAAGAGGATCCTTGGTGATTGTGTTGTTGGTTGTACTTGGCTCTAATTCAGGGGATATTGCTTTGGAAAAAACTACTGCTAACAGTCCCTGGACAAATATTTTCTGTGTCACTAATCATTGAAAACCTGCCATGATTTCAATGTATAGTAAGTGGCATGTTAACTAACATTCTCATTTATATGAGAATTCCACATGGATTATCTTTTGGTTCATTGGACATAGGTCAATGAAAAGTGAGTATTGCTAGTACTAGGGAGCTTTCTGTGCTTTATGTCTTTAAGCTCAATGAATCACTCTAACATCCAAATGGCATTGCACAATTTATACTTTCTAATCAGGAATAGAATTTCACAACATCACGTTTGCAGCACA
Organism: Mandrillus leucophaeus; assembly: GCF_000951045.1. Classification (NCBI taxonomy): domain Eukaryota; kingdom Metazoa; phylum Chordata; class Mammalia; order Primates; family Cercopithecidae; genus Mandrillus; species Mandrillus leucophaeus. Next base: position 206,573 of record NW_012098321.1, read on the forward strand.
ACCATAGCATTGTAATTTAGCATGCATTTTGTTAATGTGTTTTGTATCCCATTAAAGCCTCATCTTTGCAGCCCAGTGCCATATGTTAGCAGTCTAGAGTAAACCTCTTAAGCAAAAGGAAATATAAAGGGGTAAAATTACACTATGACATATGCTATTTGTTACCTACCAACAACAAGCCTCCTCTTCTTATTTCCTAACTGAACCCTAATTTTGTTCAAGTTTGGGGAAAATGTGCTAAGCAAAGATGTGCCCTACTCCCAGCACAGGGTATGAAACATGAAGGATATATGTCACAACCTCATTCTGCTTTCATCAGGGATTCATTTGGGGTTTGCCTTTGACTGAGGTCTGGCCAATAGGAGCTGAGAGAAAGTCGATTGCAGGACTCCTGGGAAAGGTTTCTTCCTAATAAAAGAAATATGCATGAGGAGAAAACACCTCCATCTCTTTCATTTCCTGCCTTTGGATGCTGTTATGAGGACGTGATGCATAGAGTTCCTACTGCCTAGGGGTTGGGGATGAGGAAGACTGAAGACATGCAGAGCCTTGCAAAGCAGGGAGGTTAGAAAGAGCTTAGGTACTTTAAGGCATTGTTAGGCTGCTGAGCCAATTCTTAGATCTGCTTCTCTCTGGACTTCTTGCTGAATGTCGTAATAAACGCTCTTATTGTTTAAGCTGCATTTAGCAGGGTCTTCTGTTACTTACAGACAAAAGCATTCTGACTGATAAAAGAAGTTAGTTAAAAGAATGCCGCTTGTTCCAGTATGGCTGCTTCTCTCACAGGCAAATGCAAGGCAAAAAAAAATTTAAAATTAAGAAGTGTATAACTGGTTTACTCATGAGCTTTTTGTGCAGCTGGTAGTTTAGAACTTGAAGTGAATTTTCCCCACAGAAATGTTGGTGTCTGGGTTCCCAAGGTAAGCCCATAAGGCCTATTTAATCCAGTAATGCCGTAAAATCGGTACAGTCTAGTAGAATTGAATCACCTTGTAAAACAGTGTTTCCTTTGGGACAAAAATTAATCGAGAAAAAAAATTCAAAGATCCATCTTGGAGAAACAGAAAATCATCATGCTAATAACAATAAAATCGAGGACTTCTCACCCCTCAAGGATTGGGCAGTAGGTACAGTTATTAAGCCAAGTCCCAAAGGCAATGGTTATACCTGTTGCTTGGGAGTCAGCGTGAGAGGTCAAAGGCTAGACAGTAATACAGGAGAAAGGTAGAAGCTTGGTAAAGGGGTGGGGAGGTGAGCGCTATATGTTTATTTTCCCATTACTCCTCAGTGCCAAGAGTTTACCTGCCTGTTTCTGTTGGTTTCTAATAAACCAATCGTCTTACTCTCTTTCCCCAGAAGTATTCCTAACTTGTGACACTTTTAGGCAGAACTAACAGTATTGTGTTGGTGTCACTGCTTACCTGGTTTTGTCAGTCTGAATACCAGATCCTTGATGTTGATGGTGCGGTATCGGCCACCACTTAAGGTATCTATATATAAAGGTTATTTAACCCAGTATGAAGTGGCAAGATATTTTGCTGATATTAATTTGTCCTATGTTCTCATCACATGAATCTGGAAGATATGAGAAGTCTTGCTCATCACATCTTCCAAAAACTAGAGAAGGTTATCAGATTTTGTGCTGAGTTCTGAACTCCTTGCCTTGTGAAGGTCTTGACACCTTTTTGTGGCAGGAACAAACGCTAACCTGGTCAGAGTCCCAAAAGAAAACTGTGTCTACTCTTTGTTGGACTGTTCTGTCTTTAAAGCCTAAACTTGTGGAGGGGGAAGGTAGACAAACTGGGGAGAAGGGCTTTTCTGGAGTTTCCTCAGAAGCTTAGGGAGTCAATGAGGATGTGGGGCGCCTTTTGTTGACTGACAGAGATCTGAGGCCTTTGCCCACTCAGAGCCCTTGAGATGTGAAAGGATCTTTGATGAAGTAAACATTGGGATATCTGGAGAAAAAAATGAATTCTTGTGATAAACAACAAAAATTATTAAAATGATAAAACTATACATAGTTGATCAAATGTAAATTATATCTAAAGGATATGTATCCAGTATGTCCCTAAAACCTTCTATGATAGTTCCAGTGAATTCCTGAGCCCTTATAAATATGAGGAGGATTTCTAGCACATCACAGAGATTTTTTAACTGAAAATAACTATAAGAAATAGCAATGTGGATTAGGTGAATGTTTCCTCCTTTGCTCTTTCAACATATTTTCTTTTACTTAAACCTTCATTTCTATCCTCTATAATTGCAGTAGCTATGTGTCCGCTGCCTCTAAAGGAAGGGACAAGAATGAGCTCCTTGGAGATTTGAGGGCTGATGAAAAAGAGCACTCAGACACCTTATGTCTTATAGAATTACATTTTATTCAGTAAGCTCAAAGTACTTTCTCAGACAAACAACTGAGAAAATTTTATGCTGATGAAAGTTCCTTCTCCAGGATCCTAGTTTCTTCACAGGAAATGTATTTGGATCCCAGCAAGGGTCATCTGCCTGTCTGAGGTGGAGCCTCCCAGCTCAGGGCCATTCTTGGTGGGGGTTCATCAAGAGAAATATTGTAAAAATTTTCTATTGCTATGTAACAAATTACTTCAAATTAAGTGGCTTAAAACAACACATAATTCTTATCTCACATCTGTGGGTCAGGAGTCTGACCATAGTTTAACTAGGTCCTGTGTTCAGGGTTTTATAAAATTGCAATCAAGGTGTTCAAAGGGTTGGGTTCCCATTTGAAGGCTTGACTGGGGAAGAATCTGTTTGGAAGCTCTTTCAGCTTGTTGGCAGAATTCATCTTCTTGAAGCTGTATGACTGATGCAGGTTTTGCTGAGTGTCATCTGGAGATCACCCTTAGGTTCTACAGGACACCTGAAGTCCCAGTTTCTTGCTGCATAGGCTTCCTCACCCATGGCTGCTTACTTACTAAGCCAGAAGGAGAATCTCTTTCTCTAGCCTGCTAACACTGAGTCTTATGTAACATAACATAATCATGAGAATGGCATTCTATCACCTTTCCCCTATCCTATTGATCAGAAGCAAGTCGTAGGTCCCACATACACTCAAGATGGGGAGGTTACATAAAGGCATGGACACAAAGAGACACCAGGAGGTGCAAATCATTGGAGTTTTCCTTAAGTTCTGTTCATCACACCAAGTTTATTAAATCCTAACCACACTCTACATCTCTGAAATAATTACCTGATATAATTGCAAAAGTTGCCTTTATCATTTCTACCAGATCCAGGTTCTGTATTACAATTTTTACTTTGTCATTGGCATTATCTTGTACCATCACATTTCAACAATGTAATACTAAGAAGTCTGTACACAAATACAAATAAGGCCAAGAAGACATTGGATCTTTAAGGCTTGGGCTGGGGCTACCACGTGTCAGCCCTGCTCTGAAAGCCAAGTAGAAGAAGTATACCAGATGGGTATAACCAGTTCATTGCATCTTTGCTACTGTAAGGTTACTATTGAAAATTATTGGTTCTCTAGTGATAATACATTAAATGGTTCAGATCCTTGGGCAAATTATGCTGGCACTCCATATTTGAGCCCCAAATCATAGCTTTCTGTCACTGTTTCTGCAGTTATAAATTAGAACAATAAGGAGTTTCTCTCCTTAGGAAATTCCACTGAGCCCAAGTCAACCATATTTACTCTCTCTCTTCTCTAGACAGCGAATTCTCCTTAGGGATCTTACGTGTCAGCAGAATTTAGTCAGGGCTATCTTCCCCTGGATTTTTCCTAATTTAAATGGCTTTTCCTAATTTCCAATCTCAGGAAAGTGGTTGAAATTTTGCTCTCTTTATTTGCCAAGAGTTTCTTATGCAAACTGGTGCACCCACTTTGGGGGCTCTGATTACCAAGAGTTAGGCGAAACCTGCTAAATCTAGTGGAAGATTTGTTCACTTAGGAGTGACTTTATGCCTTACATTTGCATAGCTATGTAACTGCACAGAGTAGAGAAGATCGGCTCCAAGACAGCTTTCTTTCTTTTCTTTTTTTTTTTTTTAACCTCTGCCTAAACAGAGAAGCAGCTGGTACTCTGCTCAGTAAAACAGATTAAAGTCCTGCCTCACCAGGCATTCTAGGCTCCCTGTTACACTGGTATTTTATTATACACAGCCTCAAAGCAGTCTTTAAGTACTGAGTCTTTATCAACTGAATTCTATGGGAGGTTTTACTCTTCTCCATTATGCTCTGCCAAATGCTGGCTGGAGCTGTGTGATGCTACAATTCTCTGTCATCCTGTCCCCGAAATCTTTGTGTGTGTTCTTCATTCATGTTGTGGCTATGGGAGCAGTGTTTTAAGGTCTCTTTGGTGGAAAAAACCCAAACTAAAAACAGCTACTCGACTGGGCAGAAACAAGGAGGTCGTGACCTTTCTTTTTGGCACGTTAAACAGTCATTCTGGGAGGCAGTGGACCCAGTGTTACTGTTTACCTCTTTCACACAGTCTGGTATCATGTGGGTTACACAAGCACATGGGACTTTTGAGATTTTTTTCCAGGGCCTTTAGTGGCTAATAAGTACAAGTAGGATGGGGAAGTTGGGTAAAAATGGTCCTGCTATGTTATTTATACTCCTTACTCACCCCTCTCTCCAAAAATGCATGAACGCCTAAATTTTAGATCCATTATTTTCTATTGAGATCTATCTGTGAACACACAAATAAATGTTAATCATGGCTTTGAGTACTGAAGTTAGATGAATTTATATTTTAGAATGAAACTTGACTGAGACTTACCTGGGAATTTGATTACATCAGAGTCAAACATCTTGTTTATGAAAAAGTAAGAATGGGGAGGTAGAATAAGTATCTGAGTCTAGAATGCTACTCTTTCCCTGATAAGAACCATACTCTAGAACTAGGGGACTGGGCTATGTGGAATGAACATAGTCGTTCATCATAGTCTTGATGCTGTTTACTCAGCTATTATTGGGTAAATTTAAGAGAAAATTGGGGTTAAGAGATAGTCACAGGAAGGATTAGTTGAGTGGAAAAGAAAAGAAAATTGAAAAAGAAATCCAAAAGCCACAACAGAGAACAGTGAAGGGGATGAGAGTTTCTGTAGGCACTACTCTTCAGAGATGTAGCTGCTGCCTTACAGCCTTTTATATATAAGATGAGCTAGCTTGTGTGGAGCTAGCTCACCACCTGCACACACACACACACACACACACACACACACACACACACACACACACAGAGCTAGCTCACGTGAAACGGCCTTGGGTATTATTTTGGCTGATATAGCTGATGCAATTCATAATGGTCCAAGTTTTTAGTTACAGACAACAGAATCCACTCTGGTTAATGAAAGCAGAAAGTGATTTATTAAAGGATAATGGTAGCTCATAAATCACTGGGATAGTTGAAAATAAGTTTGAGGCTGAATGCTGAAACAACTCCCCAAACCATTTCACAGAAATGGAGTACCCAGGGAGCTGCTGCCTCTGCTGTGATCAAGAATTTGCTGAACCAGGGAGCTGCTCTTGTAACTAGGTGCTCTAGAATAGGTACTTCTGCCAGTAGCTATATCAGTAATATGGTGTATCAGTAAGATGGATTTTATATTGCCTGCCTTTTCCTGTGACTAAGTTCTAAATTAGATACTTATGCCAGTGTGCAAAACCTAAGTCATATCTTTAACCTTAGCTGCAAGGGAAGCTGGGAAGTGTTATTGTTTTTTCTTATTCTTCTAATCTCTGCATGCTAGGAATTAAAAATAAGTGTTGATTAAGACACACTGCTGTATTCTGCCACTCTATGGAAGTTAGTAGTCTACAAAAAGATCCTTATTCAAAATGAAAGAAAGGATGACCAAATTTAAGTAAAAGAGCAACAAATAAGGCAAAACAAAGCCGAAACAAGAAAGACTGGGCAATGTAGACTAGATCTGAATTCCTGACTTATGTAGATCCACCCATCAATAAGAAAGAGCTATTTTGGACTTTCTGTGAGAAAAAAGAAACTTCTATTGTGATGAAACAATGAAGTCTGGGGTTATCTGTACAGCATTTAATGTTACTCTAGCTAAGGCGTCCTGGTCATTGATGTTTCTCCTACTAAGTCTACTGTTCACTAACCTGTCTTCTACAATCTAGCTGGAATGATGTTTCTGATCATGTTGTTAGCATGGCACATAAACTCCTTTGAGACCTTTTCCCAACCTCTCTCTCCAGTATCACTTCTTGAAAATTCCCTCCAGATTTACTCCATGTTTCGAAGGATACAATTACTGACCGTTCTTACTGGTTATTGCTCCTATAGCTTTGTAAATGGTGTATCCTCTTCCCAGATGCTTTCCTGATCGATATATTCTTCTCTTCAATGACATTAATTTTCCATCCTCTACAGTAGAACTTTTTCTGAGCATTTATTATATTGTGATTTTATTACTTCTTTACTTATGCTTCTTCTCTATTATAAAATGATCTCCCGGAAGACAGATCTATCTTATTCAACATGTTATCTCAGTACTTAATGTAGTGTTAGGTAAATGATTGATTCTTGTTAAATTCATTAATTCATTAAACATGTTTGGATTATATTTTATAGAAGAAGACAATAAACATGCACATAAATACATAAACAAAATTTTTAAAGTATAAGTGTTATAAAAATAAAAACTCATGGGATAGAGAGAGGCTGAAGTTGAGGTTGGGGATTGCTTGATAAGCTTAACACAGTTTGAATCCTTTAAAGTCTGTGCTTTAATTTCCTCATCTATTAAATGGGGATGATGATAGAACATATATCATCAGTTCTTGAAATAATTAAATGAGTGTATGCATCTAAAATGCTTAGTTCAGAGCCTGGCACATAATACGTGTGATACAATTGATTGCTATTAATTATTTTAAATTTACCTTCTTGATATAAATTAGAAAAATGTGTCTTCTTCCTATAAACTAAAGATACTCAGCCTCTTCATGTAACTTTTAGTTTTAGCTTAAACCGGACATAATTAAGACACTAAATGTTCTCATATAAACTCTTTCCCTCTCGCACAATTAGATAATGATTTCTAAAGCAAGTTTATGTGTATATGTGTATAGTATGTATATGCCAGTGTAATGGGGTGCCTGCAAGTGTGTATATATTTATACATGCCATAGTTTCTGTGTTAATCTGTTTGCATTGCTATAAAGGAATATCTGGAACTGGGTACTTTATGAAGGAAAGAGGTTTATTTTGGCTTATGGTTTGGCAGGGTATCCAGGAAGCATGTGTTGGCATCTGCTTCTTGGGCGGGGGTCAGAGAGCTTACAATCACGACACAAGGGAGAACGGAAGCCGATACAATACATTACATGGCAAGAGGCGAATCAAGAGAGAGAAGGAGGAGGTGCCAGGCTCTTTTAAACAACCAAATCTCATGTGAGCTCACAGAGTGATAACTCAGTCATTACTGCAAGGTAACTTATGTTCTGCTTCATTTTTAATCATAAGCTCCAACTTTAAGTCATTTCTTTGCTCCCATATCTTATCATTGACTGTTAGAAGCAGCCAGGGTACTTCCTTAACACTTTGCTGCTTAGAGATTTCTTCTGCCAGGCATCCTAAATCATCATTCTTAAATTCGAACTTTCACATATACATTAGGCAGGGACACAATGCACCCAAGTTCTTTGCTACAGAGTGACAAGGACGACTTTTGCTTTCGTTCCAAATAAATTCATCATTTCAATCTGAGACCTCTTCAGCTTGGCCTTCATCGTCCATATTTCTATTAGCATTTTTGTTATAACCATTTAACCAGTCCCTAAGAAGTTCCAAAATGTCCCTCATCTTCCCGTCATCTTCTGAGCCCTCCAAACTCTTCTAGCCTCTTCCTGTTACCCTGTTCCAAAGTACTTCCACATCTTCAGATATCTTTATAGCAATGCTTCACTTCTCAGTCAGTACCAATTTTCTATGTTTGTCCATTTTGTGTTACTATAGTGAAGTACCTAAGACTGGGCTATTTATGAAGAAAAGACATTTATTTTCGCCCATGGTTCTGCAGGCTATACAGGAAGCATGGTGCCAGCATCTGCTTCTGGTGAAGGCCTCTGGGAGTTTCAGTCATGGTGGAATGTGAAGAGGGAGCTGATGTATCATACGGCAAGAGATGAAGCAAGAGAGAGAGGGAGGAGGTGTCAGGCTCTTTTAAACAAGCAGATCTCATATGAACTTATAGAGCGAAAACTCACTGATTACCATGAGGACAGCATCAAACTATTCATGAATGATACATCCCCATGACCCAGACTCCTCCAAGGAGACCCACTTCCAACTTTGGAGGTCACATTTCAAGGGGAAAAAATATCCAAACCATATTAACTCCTGTGGAAATAATATGGTTTCAGGAGGAATCAGACACTGATTATTACATTATTTTCATACTAAAAGAAGTTTATTTTCATATAATTTTAGAAGTCTATTTTACAACTTAATTCTAAAATTTGAGTTAGTGATAGCTAAAATTTAATACTAAACTTTGAGTTGGTGAACTAAAAATGTCAAATCAAAATCAACCCTTACAATCAACCATTGAATAATTTAATGTATATATTGTTCTTCAAAAGTAAATCACATGAACATCAGGAAATCTCCCCATTAACATCATCCTTCCAATTATAATACATGCTTCAGTCATATTCATGCATTTACAATCTTCCCCCACCATGTTGAACAGGTATAAGTTGTTTCCATGTAAACTTATACAGATCGATTATTTTGTCTTTTGCGGGTTTCTTTTAAACACAATTACCTTGAGGAAAACGATTAGTTTACGAAAGCTCCAAAGGAATTTTGCAAAAAAGAAAAAAAAAATGATGCGCAAGTTGCTTTTCAGTTTTAGAGGTTTTTTCCTGCATATTTAAAGACTGCATTATGTAGTCATTCATTCTGTAAATTAAACCTTTGATTCCTAGGAGCATTATGCAAAGCTAGTATATTGTACCTATTTGCAAATACATTATATTAGTGAATGGTTTCTTTTTCTTTGCCCAAATTGCCAAAATGTTTCCACAATATACAAAGGACATCTTAAATGTTACCAAAATAGAAAGTTTTTGTGTGAGCCGTACAATATAGAGTGTAGCCACTCCAGGTGCCCAAAGACACGTGGAACTATGGAATAAAAGAAGCAAAAGCCCTCTGAAAAAGTTAAAGGCACACCATATAAATATCATGGAAAAGTCACCCAGGGACACCTAGTCACTGAAGCACAACTACTGAACACAAACACAAAGTGTGGTTTCATAAAACTAGGCTTTGAAAAAATTTTCCCAATCCTACCCTTTCCTTGCTCCAAAAGTAACTGTTGGCACTTCAGATTCATCTCTTTGTGATGGAAAAAATCATCATAAACAGAGCAGAGGAAATGGGGCAAAGCTGCAGTTGCTTAGAAATTCCAGACCATTTTGTCACTATATTTTGAACAGCAGCTGAGTTAGAGTGTTAACTCTTCCTCTTGTATTCTCTTCATTCTATAGATTGTATTTTCATGGGACAGCACACAATCCCAGAGATGGAACAGAACCTGAAAAGATGTGGCATTTAAACAGCTAAGATCTTTCTCTATCTCTTCATCTAGTCTTAACCACTGTCTTTAGTAAATAGAGAATTAAAAAGAAAAAGAAGGGCTTGAAAAGGCCTTTATACTATTTGCGAATAGACAATGGAGTTTTCCAAGGGGGCAAGCAATCAGAAAGGAGAAGAAGAAGGGATGTTCTTTCCCCCAAGAATTTAAGAAGAAAACGGACATGGATGTGCTATTTATTCTAAAGTGTTTTCCAACTGAAGGTGTGTTCATAGGGTAAACATCTTGTCAAACACACCTACATACACATACACACACACACACAACAGAAACTATGAAAAAACACTAAAGTGTTAGCAGACAGCTACTATTAAAGTGAAACTGCATATCTACCTAAATAACCATTTATTATAATATTTGTATGTGTAAGTGTTGTAAATTAAGTAGTAAGAGAAAAAAGAAGAACGATGAACAATCTAATATTCAATATTATTTTTACAATGTGTATACATATGAAAACAAAGCTTACCCGTCTGGGTGATTTGACCGTTTGCTGTGCAAAACCCTTTCTCACATATTCTCTTGGAGTTCTCACAGCAGTTTTAATCCACATAATTTGCCTTCTTTATCTCCCAGAGACACTGATGAGGTCCACTTTGTTTGTTTGTTTTTGAGACAGGGTCTCATTCCATTGCTCAGACTGGGGCAGTGGCGTTACCAGGGCTCACTGCAGGCTTGATCTTCTCCGCTCAAGGGATCCTCCTTCCTTAGCCTGCCAAGTAGTTGGGACTACAGGTGCAAGCCACCAAACTCAGATTTTAATTTTTATTTATTTATTTTTTTGTAAAGATCGGGTCCCACGATGTTGCCCAGGTTGGTCTCAAACTCCTGGGCTCAAGCCATCCTCCTGCCTCAACCTCCCAAAGAGCTGCAGGGGAGGTCACACCAAAAAATCTGCTTTCAGTGATGTCTATACATGTGACAGAGGACAAATGAAAAGAATACTTCAGTCTCTTGGGCAGACATTGATCACCACAGGCCTGGGTATGACCTTGCTAGCCCTTGAGTGGCCAAAGGCGCTAGCAGGTCTACTTTGGTGTTGAGCAGTGTCTGTTTACCTCAGAGTGCAATACAAATATTACCATTTTAAGATAGGAAAACATTGCTCTAAGGAAGCCCTGATTTCCTAGGCTTCAGAGTTCCTTTATATTTCTTTATTTTATGCAGATAGTCTTTGGTTATACTCTGTTGTATCTACCTCTATCTCTATTTTTATCTATATCTATTCCACAAGTATTTCTTGAGCATATACAATACACCAGGCACAGTACAAATAAACAAAATATGATTTTGATGAATACTGTGCAGATAAGCAAAGCATAAAGTAAAAACAGTGTGTGTGATTGTAACAAGTAATGACTAGAAACTTTGTTTAATTTATACAGTAGTTCTGTATGCTATGAAGTAAGTCTTTTTCTTTTTCCAAAACTGCATCCATTCTTTCTTTAGGTCAGTTTAATCTCCTTGCTCTTCTTCTAAGTATGAAATGTTGTTCACTGTTTGCATCTCTAAACTAGAGTACACCAACTGGATTATCTGTTACTCTCAATATTATTGATTTGAAAGATCCTCCTCTTGGTGTTTCTAATGAAACAGCCAAAATGTCCTGGTATTTCTGTTTGTGATGATTCAAAATCAATGAAGCAAAGCTATTTCCCTTGAATGCTGTTCTCCATGACAAAGGAGCTAACTGCTTAATTCCAGGGGTCTGTTATTATTTGTAAACTGGTTCTTAAAGGAGGACACTTAGAGATGCCTCTTGCTCCAGATGGTACCATTTAACTGCCTGTGTTACTCATGAGTGATTTTCTGCTTTAGCTTTAAACAAATACTTAACACAGCAATTCTGTTATCAAGAATTCTCTCTCCAAATTGGAAAAAAATCCTGAAGTGCTGCATGAAGTGGCAGCACAAGCAATTTCCTCATGGGTTAAAAATAAATGGAGCATGACCGTGCTGATAGGTAAAAAAAAAAAAAAAAAAAAAAAAAAAGGGACTGTAGACAACTAGAAAGAGAAAAGACCTCTGATCTGTCTGAAGACCTGAGTGCAAATCTTCGCTCAACTCATTACCCTGTGACCTGGGTAGATGATACAAAAGTAGGGATTAGGTCATTCTTTTCATATGATTTGTTTATGAACTAAATAAAATAATATTTCCTGACACTATTCTGATGAATGTTAGTAGATGTTTCCAGAAAAAAACGTTTCCGTGGTTGTAATCATTTGAGAAACATTAAGTTAAATGAGGAATTAAGTTTTTTCAGTGAAATACTCCTCAGTCTTTACAATGCTCTTACGTTTTGTGACTTTTAGAAAAGACATAGGTGACGTGTTTTCTAAACATATTTGGCTCCCAGCCAGCAATATTCTATGGAACACACTTTGGGAAATGCTATCCTAATCTCGAAAGTGCTGTTCAAATGCAAGCTGGAAAAAATTTAGATATTAACAGTACACACCTGCAGCCTATGTTTTACTTATTTGTGTTTGGAAATATCTTATTTTTTAAAAAATGATTCCTTTTTTTCTTGAGCTGCCATAGGTAAGTTTAACTTCCTTTTTCTCTTTTTTCTAACTATGAAACTTTGTTTTTTGTCCATATCTGTGAACCCAGGGTTAAAAAAAAAATAATTCCTACTTGATTATCAAAATAAACCCATTATATATAATATTTTAAAATAAATTTGTTAGCAGTTGTGATATGTAGTACATCAAATACTTAAAAATAAACAAATGAAAAGGAAAGCAAAACAAAATGTATTTGTGTCTGCAGTTCAGACAACACTAGCTGTACTTCTCCGTTTTGTGCTTAAAATGTAACCAGGTATTATTTTGCCTTCATGGAATTTCTACTCTATAGTTTTATCAAAATGTAAGCTGAAACTCTGTATAAATTTTAATGTTATTTTGCATTCCTCTTGATAATACATTCAAAATATTAGAATATTTGAAAAACAGCACAAGTACTGGGTAAAAATGTTGGATTTCAATTCCAAAGGTCACTTACTCTCTCTCTGATTGTTACAATTTACTCAGCCTCAGTTTTCTCATATATTAAATGGTTATAGTGATATCTACCTTCTAGAATTGTTGTGAAGCACAAGTAAGGAAATTATTAGATGACACTTACTGACATGCATTTGTTACTCTTGAGGGATAATAGAATAGAAAGTAATATGTGTACCTACTGAAATAAAAATGACTTTTGGTCATTTTCTGAATTAGGAAAAAAATGCTGAGAACATCCATTGCTGATAGTATACATACATTTCTGAATTAGGAAATGACCACAAATGTCAAGTTTTTAAAAATTAGAAACAAATATATTTTTATTAAAGCAACTCTGACAATGCAGTTTATATTTCAAAGCACAATACAAAATGGCTAATCTATGCTGCATATCCGTGTCTATGGAAGTATTTCTTTTAATCTTTCATATTTCTTTCCGTGCCCTTTGACATGTTCATTGTTACTAGGCTCACATAATAGGATTTGAATTTTGGTACCCCTCCTTTAAAAATTCTAAACTATCTTAGTTTTTTTTTTAAATCGATATATAATAGTTGTAAGTATTTTGGGGATACATGTGATATTTCACATGTATCCATGTAAAATGTGTAATCATCTAATTAGGGTAATTGAAATATTAATTGTCTCAAACATTTACCTTTTCTTTGTGTTGGAAACATTCCAATTCTTCCCTTCTACTTATTTTAAAACATACAGTAAATTACTGTTAACTACAATCTCTCTACCGTACTTTTGAATTCTATAACCTATTTCTTTTTTTTAACTGGAATGTTGTATCCACTTACCAACTTATCTTTCTCCCCCCTTTCCTCTCTACCCTCCCCAGCCTCTGTTAACTATAATTCTACTCTCTACCTCCGTGAAATGCACTTTTTTAACTTCCACATGTGAGTACGAATATGTGAAAATTGCCTTTCTGTGCCTTGCTTAACATAATGACCTCCTGTTCCAACCATGTTGCTTCAAATGACAGGATTTTATTCTTTTTTTATTACTGAATAATATTCCACGGTGTATATACACTATATTTGCTTTATCCATTCACTCACTGATGGTTGATTTCATATCTTGGGTATTGTGAATAGTGCTGCAATAAAAACTAGAGTACAGGATCTTTTTGATGTACTGATTTCCTTTATTTTGGATGTATACTCAGCAGTGGGATTGCCGAATCTCATGTGATATGGTTTGGCTGTCTGTCCCTACCCAAACCTCATCTTGAGTTGTAATCCCCATGTATTGAGGGAGGGACCTGGTGGGAGGTGATTGGATCACGGAGTGGTTTCTCCCATGCCATTCTCGTGATAGTTTATGAGTCCTCATAAGAGCTCATGGTTTTAATGTGTGACATTTCCTCCCTCTCTCTCTTTCCTGCCGCATTGTGAAGACGGTGCTTGTTTCTCCTTCGCCTTCTGCCGTGATTTTAAGTTTCCTAAGGCCTCCTCAGCCATGCAGACCTTTTTTGTTTATAAATTAACAAAAGTCAATTAAACGTTTTTTGTTTATAAATTACCCAGTCTCAGCTAGTATTTTTACAGCAATGTGAAAACGGACTAATACAACATTGTAGTTATATTTTTAGTTGTTTTGTGCTTCCATAGTGGCTGTACTAATTTGCATTCTCACCAACAGTGGACAAGCAGTATCCCCTTTCTCTGCAACTTTGCCAGAAGTAATTATTTTTTGTCTTTTTGATTATTGCCATTTTAACCGAGGTGAGATTGTATTTCATCGTGATTTTAATATGCAAATCTCTGATGATTAGCGATAATGAACATTTCTTTCATATACCTGTTGGCCATTTAATTTTTATGTTTTGTTTTTGAGAAATGTCAGTTTTGGTCTTTTGCCCATTTTTTAATGATTATTTTTGTTATGGAGTTGTTTGAGCTCCTTTTGTATTATGGTTACTAATCTCTTGTTGGATAGATAGTTTGCAAATATTTTCTCTCATCCTATAGGTTGTCTCTTTACTCTATTGATTGTTTATTTTGCCATGCAGAAGCTTTTTAGCTTGACCTAATTTCATTTGTCTGGTTTTCCCTTTGAAGCCTATGCTTTCAAGGTCTTACTCAAAACATCTTTGCCCAAAACAATGTCTTGTTTCTTCTGGTAGTTTCACAGTTTCAGGTCTCCTATTTAGGTTTTGTATCCATTTTGAGGTGACTTCTGTATATGGTACTGCATAGGGCTCTCGTTTCATTCTTTTGCATATGGAAATACATTTTCCCGGCACCATTTATTTGTTAAAGAGACTGTTCTTTCCCCAATGTATGTTCTCCACACCTTTGTCAAGAATCAGTTGGCTGTAAGTGCATGGATTTGTTTCTGGGTTCTCTATTCTGTCCCGTTGGTCTATGTGTGTGTTTTTAGGTACATACATAGACCAATGTTGTTTTGGATACTATAACTTTGTTGCATACTTTGAAGTTTAGGTACTGTGATGCTTCCGGCTTTGTTCTTTTTGCTCAGGATTGCTTTAGCTATTTGGAATATTTTGTGGTTCCACATAAATTTAGGACAGTTTTTTCTATATCTATGAAGAATGCCATTAGTATTTTGACTGGTATTGCGTTGAATTTGTAGATCACTTCGGGTAGTATCTACCCAGATACTAACTTTAACAAAATTAGTTCTTCCAATCCATGAGCATAGGATATCTTTCCATTTTGTAGGACCCTCCTTAATTTCTTTCATCAGTGTTTTATAGTTTTCGTTGTAGAGATCTTTCACTTTTTGGTTAAATGTATAGCTAAGCATTTTTATTGGATCCTAGTCTATCTTACTGCCTCTTTTAATTTTATGTTTCTGATGGTCTCAGGAATAATAATGGCTCTATTAATTATTCTTATTTTAAAATTATTGTCTGCATCTTGAATTGATACTTTCTTCCAGTTTCAGTGCCTGCTTCATCAGTACAGTGATCGTTGGCACATTTGAAAATCATTGTGAGCATTGGTACAGATTGTAGGGGCAAGCACTGAGCTCGGGGGGAGATTTATAACTAACTGTCGTGTTTTAAGATGTGAGGGGAGGTTGTTCTCAGCGGTCATGTGTTTGTTTATTAGTAAGTGGAGGTCAGCTAGAATATGACAGCACCGCCTCTCGTTTCTCCAGCAGTGATGGCTGGCAGATTTGAGAGTAAGGGGTTGGTATGGCTGTTCCTTTGCCCCTTAATGAATTTAAACCACCTATTTCCCTCATTTTTCTGCCTCTTAGACTAGATTTTTCTGGACCTCTGATGGCAATACTCACTTCATAGCAAATCTCTCTTTTTCCTGTATGGCACTAATGGTTACTTAGATCTGTTAAATTTTCCCGTTGGTTTCCAGCTTTTTGGTATATTCAGAAATTCTTTTACTTTCTGGTTGGTACTGCTATGAATTTTTCTAATTTTCTAATTGTTTGTTATTTCTTTCCAGTGGGAATTTTTATGGGGAGTGGGAGAGGTAAAGTCTTGTGCTAGTGATCCATCTTGAGCTGGAAAACCTTAAAATTATTTGCTTTCTATTATATTGTCCTTTAAAAACCATACATTGTTACAATGGAAACTTTCTTTTTACTCTCCTTAAAGCATATTTGACTACAGTCACCAAAGACATTTATTTCTAAACTTTTGGTTGATTTAATCCCTCAACAGAAGAAATTCCTTTTCGTAGTTGAATATGCATTGCTCATTCATTCATACATTCATCAAATACTTGCTCAGTCCCTCTTACATGTTAGATTATGAAGAAATATAGACACAGTCTGGCCAGCAGCAGAACTATACTCCAATGTGCAAATAAAGAACAGGTTTTCTTTATTCTTCCACAAGAAGAGTGAATCTGTCTTTACCTTTCTGCTAATTTAACTTATTAGCATAGCATATGTTTATTTCTGTTTAAAAAATTGCTTACTGTTTGTACAGTAAAAATCTTCATTTTAACTTGGCAACCACTAAAAAAAGAATATATAAGATGAAATATGAAGCTTCAAATGCAACAGAAAATTAATCTGATGTTTTAATTTCACTGTCAATAATACCATGCATGTTCTAGATATTCTCATAGGCTTGTTGCCATCATGTGGGATATAACTGATGGGCCTTAGTACAAGTGGCTGTTTTAGATAAAATTATCTGAATTTATTCCTTACAGGTATCTCAGGACATTTAAAGTTAAAATGCATATTGCCTATATTGAAAACAGATCTTTATGATATTAGACTAGGGTGAATTTCCAAAACAGTTTATGGAATTCCTCTTCTGCAGAGACCATGGAGTCATCTTTGTTCTTATATGTTTGTCGTAATTTAAATGTGGTTGTCCTTGAAGGTCAGAGACAAGACAAAGTACTCTACCAAGCTTCCATTTAATATTCTGACCTGTGGGCAGCTAAGCTGAGTCATCCCCAGTAAGTGAAGTGTGTGTGAAAATGACAGAATACACAGGAAACTGCATGTGCAATATGGAATTGGAAATGGAATATAGAAACCAGGTGAGGAAATGGCTTATTGATCCTGGAAATCTGTGCTTTTCAGACTAGGACATGCATAACCCCAGAGGTACAGAATGTTATGCCAGGGAACATTTGAAGTTTTAGAATACACATGATCCATCTTCCTACCATGTTGATAACCATAAAATAATGAGAGAAAAATATTTTGTATTTAATTTTCTTTCTATTATAACATATAGTTGCATTGTAGAGTAAAACCCACAAATTTTACATTAATTTAAAAAATAAGACATTAGATTTCAAAATAATTTGGGGCTAATTTGGACTGATTTTCTCTAATGATGCTCCAGGGGCACTTGTTACCTCTCCTCTGCTATCATTTGTTGGAGATGGTCATAGAGCTCATCTGTAGGTGAAAATGTATGATCTAAAATGCTGACTTCATTACGCAGATTCTTATCACAGCTTGAGTAACAATAGTTTTTAATGCTAGTGGTTAATTTATCTAGCTATTCAATGAAAAAATTTGCTTTGAGACTAGCTTATTAAAAGCTGATCTTTTAGATATTTGATAAAATCGATCCATAAACTAGCCTCATTACTATATATTTATTGGATATTTGTTCTGATAGATTAAATACTAACATCTGTTTGAAATTTAATTGCCAAAGTACTTCAAGCATGCAAAATTGTCCTTAGCACCTTTATTAGATTACACTACGTGTAGTACGTTACCAGCCTGGCATCTCAGCTTTTCTTCTCCACACTGATTGTAACCTATCACTCTTTTTTCATGTGTGAGCCTCCAAGTTATCATCTCAAGGCTGTGAAAGCTGAATCTCTACATGTTACTAAAATATTCTGAAACTCACAAAGAAGTTGGAGATAAAGTGCAAGCATAGTACAATTACTCAAATGACAGCTTTATTTTTAGCTAATTTTCATTTATGAATGTCTCTCAATTTTCTATCTGAACATACATGGACAAAGGCACGAATTCAGGTGATCTTTTTCCATTTCTGACATTTATTTTAGAGATCTTTGCAAATACAGAAATCTATCAATATGGCTCCACCTTGTTAACCTCACACCTTTTCCCACCGAGAGTATCTAACATTTAAGCCAACAGCCAAGGCCAGCACCAGATCGGAGGGGAGAGCAGGCACATTATTTTTCTCCCTTCTCCTGTTTCTTCTTTGTCTTTGCTTTAGAAGACCACTGAGAAATAAATGTTTATTTACCTTCTGGCTTTCTTTTTATTCCTGTGGGGGACATCAGACAGATGAATCTATTGCAGTTTTGGTATTTCTAAGCTTTTGACAGTAAATGAAAGTACAGAGATGTTTACTGTTCCACCTAGTTTATATTTAAGCAGCCCTGCAATCATGGGCTCAATAAAAATAACTTCAAGTATGAATTTTGGAATACTTGACTTGAAATCATAAATTAAAAACCTGTAAGTGCTTGTTCAAGGTCTGAGAAAAATAAAAAAATACTATAAAAGTGACTATTATTCAAACCTTAGAGTCGGAAGGCAATGTACAGGTCAACCCTTCTCAGCAGTTCTGATTTCCTTTTACAAAACCCATATCTAAGGTCATTCCACCTCTTCTGGAACATTTTTATGGAAAAACTGTCTATTTGAATATTTCAGTGAAAACTCATTGCCCCAAATAGCTGCCACATTAGCCAATTTCACTGTTAAAAAGTCTAGGCTTAACTCTGATCCTAAATTTTCCATTGTATGTTTGTATCTACCCGTCCTGGTGATGCCCTCTGGAATAAAATACTCAAATCTTATTCTCCCCCGTGATGTATCTTTCAATATTTGAAGGAATCATATCTTCCATTAATCTAGTCATTTGTTGGAACTGGCTTATACCAGGTTACAAGAGCCAATTTTAAAATTTTCCAGAGACTTGCAAGCTGGTTGTTAAACTGGTCATTATTAAAAAATAAATTATGTAAATTTCCTGTTAAATAAATTATATTAAAAACAAAGATCATAAATACAGCTCATTATACGGCTATTTTACCACTATCTATGACTAGATTATTTATACCTCTATCTGCATGATATTAATAGAAACATTATATATTGATTGCTACATGCTATAGACTGAATACCTATGTCCTTCCCAAATGTATAAGTTTAAAACCCAATCTCCAAAGTGATGACATTAGGAAGTGGGGCCTTTGAGAGGTGATTAGGACTTGAGGGCAGAGTCCACATGAATGGAGTTGGTGCCCTTATGAATAAGACCCCAGACTGGGCACAGTGGCTCACACCTGTAATCCCAGCACTTTAGGAGGCTAAGGCAGGCAGATCACCAGAGGTCAGGAGTTCGAGACCAGCCCGGCCAACATAGTGAAACCCCATCTCTACTAAGAGTACAAAAATTAGCTGGGTGTGGTGTTGTGTGTCTGTAATTCTAGCTACTTGGGAAGCTGTGGCTGGAGAATCGCTTGAAACAAGGAAGTGGAGGTTATAGTGAGCCAAGATCGTGTCACTGCACTCTAGCCTGGGTGATAGAGTAAAACTTTGTCTCAAAAAATAATAAATAAAATAAAATAGACCTCAGATAGTTCCTTTGCTCCTTCACCATGTGAGGAAACAACAAGAAGATGGCCACCTATGAACCAGAAAGTGGGCTCTCACCCGACACTGTATCTGCCAGTGCCTTTATCTTGGGTGGGCTTTCTTTCTTTCTTTTCTTCTTTCTTTCTTTCCTTTCTTTATTTTTTCTTTCTTTCCTTTTTTTCTTTTCTTTCCTTCCTTTTTCTCTCTCCTTCCTTCCTTCCTTCCTTCCTTCCTTCCTTCCTTCCTTCCCTCTTTCCTTCTCCCTTTCTCTCTTTCCCTCTCTCTCTCTCTCGCTTGCTTGCTTGCTTGAGATGGAGTCTTGCTCTGTCACCCAGGCTAGAGTGCAGTGGCACAATCTTGGCTCACTGCAACCTCTGCCTCCCAGGCTCAAGCAGTCCTCCTGTTTCAGCCTCCTGAGTACCTGGGATTACAGGCACACACCACCATGCCCAGCTAATTTTTTGTAATTTTTGTAGGGAAGGGTTTTTGTTTTGTTGCCCAGGCTGGTCTCAAACTTCTGAGCTCAAGTGATCCACCCACCTAGGCCCGCCAGAGTGCTGGGCCTAAAAATAAATATCTTTTGTTTATAAACCACCCAGTCTATGGTCCTTTGCTATAGCAGTCTGGAAGGACTAAGACACTGTAGTCCTAAGATTATTTCTTACCAACCCTGTGATCAGTGATGTCATCCTGATGGTTGGAAATTGGCTATGGTTGGAGTATTTATACCATGGAAATTAACAAATGCTAAAAATTAGTACTTTTACTTTTCTCTCTCTCTCTTTTTTTTCTGTTTTGTTTTGGAGAGCCAGTTGTTGAACATTTCTCAGCACACCACTTTCCAATCTCTTATCTAGCCTAAAAATCTGATGCAGTTTCTTGTATTTTCCGATAATCTCTCAAAATTCATCTCTCTGTGATTTTATGAGCAGCTCCACTCTCCAACAAACCCTCCTCCAGAGGTCTGTCAGTTTCTCTTAGTACCTAGAACCTAAGACAAAATTCTGAACATCCAGTAGAAGAATTGCTGCTGATGATTAGGACATTATGATTTTTTACAAGATCCAAGGAAACAGTTATTGTTTTTAAATAGTATGTAGGTGTTATACATACATAAAAGACTAAAAATGTAGATTTCTACACCTATCACCAAGACCTTTGAGGGACTTTAATGGCACACATAAAAAAGTACCATGAAAACCATAACATTACAGAAATATACATGATTATTAGAATTTATTATTATTATTGTAGAAACTGCGTCCAGGTCACAGAAAATAATATTTCCACTATGTGTTTCAATAATCAGAACAAATGTCAAATATTGTTCTCAGTCTTGGTGTCTTGTTTTCATAACAACATGGGTAAGTGAGGGGAAGTCTTCAGAAGCATGTCCAGAAGGGCAAGGTGCCTCGTTTTGATTCTGTTATTCTATCACAGGCTTAGCTTTCTATGTTTTAGTTAATTAATACTAACATTTGTTTACATTATCTGGTGAGTCACTAACATTATTAAATATTATTTCATAATTAGGTAATATACACATGAATATCTGAGAGTGGGTTCTGTAATAAACCTACTTTCTAACTTTTTTTTAATTTAGCTAAGTAAACCATTATTAAAATTTCAGTTTCCACCTTCACATTTAAAAAATAATCTTCTATATTTTCAGGGAAAAGAGAAAACCCCCCATTTTTTATTTTTGTACTTTTAAGTTCTAGGGTACATGTGCACAACATGCAGGTTTGTTACATATGTATGCGTGTGCCATGTTAATGGGTGTGCTGCACCCATTAACTCGTTATTTACATTAGGTATATCTCCTAATGCTTTCCCTCCCCCATCTCCCCACCCCAATACAGGCCCCGGTGTGTGATGTTCCCCACCCTGTGTGCAAGTGATCTCATTGTTCAGTTCCCACCTATGAGTGAGAACATGCGGTGTTTGGTTTTCTGTCCTTGCAATAGTTTGCTCAGAATGATGGCTTCCAGCTTCATCCATGTCCCTACAAAGGACATGAACTCATCCTTTTTTATGGCTGCATAGTATTCCATGGTGTA
>NW_012098321.1:228468-265401 GCF_000951045.1 Mandrillus leucophaeus
TCCCACCAACAGTGTAAAAGTGTTCCTATTTCTCCACATCCTCTCCAGTACCTGTTGTTTCCTGACTTTTTAATGATCGCCATTCTAACTGGTGTGAGATGGTATCACATTGTGAAAAACCCCAAATCTTTTACAAATATGGACACCTAGTCCTTTTGTAGCAGAAAAAGAAACATCAAAACATATTCTTTCAAGGGCTATTATAGTTAATGAATACAATCAGGAATAATTATGATTTAAAAAATCCACAGAAGAGACTGTGTAATATACAAAACAGCTCATAGTAATCTATACTACAGAAAGATAGGGACGTGAGCTCTTTGGCAGAAATGAAATGAAGAAGACAGGGCAAAGGGGATTGAGAGTTGGGAGATGAGGCCACAAAGATGTAAGTGCTATGAAGGAATAGGCAACAGACTTTGTTAGCAGGAGGAGCCACTCAAATTTTTGGTTTATTTGTTTTTAGCAATTGAATAATCTGAGACAATTGTTTTACCAGATCACACTGGCAATACTGGGGGCTGAAGGTCAGGTTGCAGAGTAATTACAGTGTAATAGCCAGACCAATTCATATGGCAGTTTTTAGGAGTGCCAGTGAAAGTTGAAACAATTCAGATTTAGCAATCTACATAAAGATGGTCGCTAAAGTTATAAGACATGAGCATACAAACAAATGAAA
Organism: Mandrillus leucophaeus; assembly: GCF_000951045.1. Taxonomy (NCBI): domain Eukaryota; kingdom Metazoa; phylum Chordata; class Mammalia; order Primates; family Cercopithecidae; genus Mandrillus; species Mandrillus leucophaeus. The sequence continues at coordinate 229,148 of NW_012098321.1, forward strand.
TCACCAAGGGAATAAGTATAGAGAAAATATTAAGTATAATGATCATAATCTTAGGAAGAAGGTAAAAAAAAGAACTTAAAAGAGGCATTACAATGTCAAATGTCAAGAATCAGAAGCCAAATAGCATATATGTTTTTTTGAGCAGTATTCTCTATATACTTCTTCATAAATATTGCCATATTTTAATTAATATTTTGACTTGATTCTTTTCTTTGGATTTACTTAACCTGTGTATTACTATTATAAATAGAAAAATCATAAATAGGAGATAACTATAAAATAAATAGAAAACTACTAATAACAAATTAGAGAATATAATATATCACTGAAAATTGACTTCTGTACAATCAGTGGTTCATGTACTACATTTTGGGAAATTCAAGACTAGGAGAAGCCACTCTTGATAGATAGTGAATACTTAATGGAGTTGAGTTTTAAGGAAAAAAATTAAATTATTTGGGAGCTGGTTTGCTCTTGAAGTGAACTGTAGGACCAAGAATGGGGGAGGTACCTTTGAGAAACAAGAACTGAGGGCCTGCTGATGCTGAAGCATGGAGTTTGGACATTTGCATCAGAATCTCTGAGAGATGGAACTTTTATTTTCAAGCATGTTGTAAAAATTTTGCATTTCATATAGTGGTATGTCTGACACAACTAATAATAATAATTTCCCACTACCACTGGGAAATTTGTCTTCTTGAAATGTGTCTTTCACTGAACAAAAAAAATAAAAGCTGTTCCAGTAGAAGACTAAACAAATCAATCTATAGTGTAAAGCAGTAGTTCAAAATTTAATTTAATTGCATTGCATGAAATTGGTTTTCTTTATGTAATGTCAAAGAATGCAATTACAAATAAAGAAATTTTTCCAAATCACAATTTTTTTTTTTTCATTTGAAATATAACTTGCTTTCCATGGGAAAATAACCTCTCCTTTCATGGCTGTTTGTAAAGTTGAGAGAAGAAAAATCTTTCATGGCAAGAAGATATGCTAGAATGTACATGTCCTCCCAAATGTTAAAAACTTACTTTGACTTGCAAAGAAATTGTCTTCATACAATGAAAACCCCTCAGGAAGTCCAACTGCTTATTCGTTTGTTCTTTCAAGTGAAACAAATCATCATTAAAAAAGTTCAGCTTCAAATTAGGACCTTTTAGAAGCTTAGAGGAACTTGCTCACAAAGGTTCAAATCCCCTAGAAAATGGCTCATTGCTGTTTCAGAAAGAGAGAAAAATAGCTACTGATGAGATTCAAATTATTCTCTATCTTCTCTCTCATTAATTTTAAACATAATTCATAGGCCATTATGCTTCGGAAATCAAAAGAATTATTTCTCATTGTAGCCCACCATTTTTCATCATTATACACATACAATGTCCAATTTCACCTCACTCATTCAAAATGGCACTTAAAGCAGGCAGAAAAGATTATCTCCGATACTTACATTTGGCTTTAATTCATAGCTTTCTAAAGAGCTTTACTGGTCTAAATATGTATTTACACAATAGAATATGATGAGTCATTTCTGAAATGTAAACATACTAGTTTTAAAAATTGCTTAAATATGTATTCCGCCTGAGATTTTCTCAGGATAGCCCTACGAGATTCATAGCAAAAAACTCTCTTGTATTTGAATAACACTACTTCTCAACACATTACAAATAATAAGTGTGAGCAAAGGGTAGAGATACCTCTCAAAGCAGTCAAAATATTTTAATCCTTCATCTTTCTTCATGTTGAACCGTCCTGGAAGCACTGCCTCTCATTTCACATAGAATCGCCTTCAATCTGTTCTGACTATGCTTGTAATAGTGTCAGCGGGTTGCTGTTTAAAGTCTCTAATAATCAAACACCTGGGCAGATGTTTCAGAGAATAATAGTGTTCTCTTTCTATAAAGACAAATACAGTTCAGCACAGTGGATTTTGTTCTTGGCTAGACACACATTTCACTACATCATAAGTCTCTCTTTGCTTTTAAATGGTCTGTTGCACATTAAAAAATACTTGAAATCTTATTTCCTGTTGCTAGTGAGGATGATGATGAATATCATTCTGGGGCCAATGTCAGTGTCATCATATGTCTGAGGCTGGTATCTCTGTATTAACATGCCACTGCCAGTACTGATTCCTATCCAAGATGAGTAATAATAAAACTCTAGTCTCCCACACAGCCTGCTTTGCGTGAATTACTCTTTCTCTATTGCCATTCCCCTATCCTGATGAATCGGCTCTGTCTAGGCAGAAGGCAAGATGAACCCCTTAGGCGATTATAATTCTTCTGATTATCCAGCTTTCCCTTTTGGATCTCCACTACCTTCGCTTTTCTCACAATTGTGTGAAGCCTAATTCCCATGATAACTCCCTTATCCCATCTCTATAATGGTTTCGCTTCTCTTATTGAATACTGAGTGATAAGAAATCAGTACCTGAAACTGGATGCTACCATAACAGAAACTAAACCATGAGACTTTGGAGTAAGGAGTGAGCATCAATAATATTTATAGAAAACTCACAAAGTTTTAAAGGGAACTTGACTACAAAACATACCATGTAGTTGAACCCAAAATGACAGAAACAGTTCAAATTAAGAAGAAGGTTTTGGGCCCCAACTTTACATAAGCAGGAAGCGGGTTGAGATAGTTTCTCACATGAAAAGATGGGTCATTTTTTAGGGAAAAGGAAAGATATCTCAGAAGGAGGTGCTAAGACTCCAGAGCTGAGAACTATGGATTAAGGAATTACTCGTACAGAGCAGAATTAGTGCCTCATCAAGAAACAGTTTTTGCTTCTGATGGATCTGGGGAACCCAAAACATGTTCCCAGCTGTATTTTGTTTTATTGTTTTATTTTCTTTGTCCTTTTCTCTTTTCTTTTCTCCTTTTGTTTGCCCACCTGCGGTTTTGGAATTGCTATGAACTCATGACTGTGATTCCTATTTCCCTTTTTCTTTGCACCGAAGTATCTCTTGTGGTTGCTATGTTCCTGTCTTGCTATTCAATGTTGCTATTTAAAGGTCAGATGACTTATATTTTTGAGTTCAAAGTGCTTTAGGCTAAAAGGAGTTCCATCTGATGAGCCTCATCCAAATCTGTGCCTAGCTTAAATCATAAGATCTTGCATTTTGAGTCAGAGTCAAACGATAATAATGTGATTAGATAAAACTTTGGGGATCTTATTTGGAGATTCATACATTTTGCATAGAGGAGGAATGTGAATTTTGGCCAGGAAACCGTTTCTCCCAACCCCAGGCATGCATGCCATTTCTCTCATGAAGAGGTGGAGTCTATCTTCCCCTGCTTGAATCTAGGCTGGCTTTATGTCCTTTGCAAATCAATAGAATGCAGGAGAAATGACGCAGGGCCACTTTTGAACCTAGTCCTTATTAAGCCTGAAAGCTTTCATGTTTGCTTTCTTGGAGCCCTTGCAAGCAGCAGTGAATCCACATGGGTCTGGAACAACTTTAATTCTTGCCTCTTCAGAAGAAAGAATTAGACTGAGGGGCATAAGGCAGAGCGAGATACCGAGGCAAGTTTGAGAGCAGGAGTGAACGTGAATTAAAAAGCTTTGGAGCAGGAACAAAAGGAAGTAAAGTACACTTGGAAGAGGGCTGAGTGAGCGACTAAACAATCACAAGTGTGTGTTTTGACTTTTGAATTGGGGTTTTATGTGTTGGCATTCTTCTGGGGTCTGTGTTACTTCTCCCCTGATTCTTTCCGTGGGCTGCGCTGTCTCCCAGTACAGTGGCCTACGAGCGCTTGGGAGGGGCCCTGCGCACAGTGTGTTTACTGAAGTCGTACAAATGCTCACTTGAGGTGTTTTCCCCTTACCCGCCCAGTGTTCCTAGAGGAAGGTCATATACCAGTTAAATGCTTCCACGTTTGCCTCTTAGTGGGCTTGTGCCACAGAAACCTTGGAGATTCCAGTTCCAGCAAATCCCCTGGTGGAATGCAACTTCATAAGTGACGCCAGCCAATGCTACCTGGAGCAGAAAAACAGCCCAGTTGACCTCAGGCAACCCACAAAATGATAAGAAATAATAAATTATTACTGTTTAAACCGCTGTATTCGTCCATTTTCACACTGCTATAAAGAATTACCCGAGACTGGGTAATTTATAAAGAAAAGAGTTTTAATTGACTCACAGGTTTGTAAAGTTGAGAGAAGAAAAATCTTTCATGGCAAGAAGATATGCTAGAATGTACATGTCCTCCCAAATGTTAAAAACTTACTTTGACTTGCAAAGAAATTGTCTTCATACAATGAAAACCCCTCAGGAAGTCCAACTGCTTATTCGTTTGTTCTTTCAAGTGAAACAAATCATCATTAAAAAAGTTCAGCTTCAAATTAGGACCTTTTAGAAGCTTAGAGGAACTTGCTCACAAAGGTTCAAATCCCCTAGAAAATGGCTCATTGCTGTTTCAGAAAGAGAGAAAAATAGCTACTGATGAGATTCAAATTATTCTCTATCTTCTCTCTCATTAATTTTAAACATAATTCATAGGCCATTATGCTTCGGAAATCAAAAGAATTATTTCTCATTGTAGCCCACCATTTTTCATCATTATACACATACAATGTCCAATTTCACCTCACTCATTCAAAATGGCGCTTAAAGCAGGCAGAAAAGATTATCTCCGATACTTACATTTGGCTTTAATTCATAGCTTTCTAAAGAGCTTTACTGGTCTAAATATGTATTTACACAATAGAATATGATGAGTCATTTCTGAAATGTAAACATACTAGTTTTAAAAATTGCTTAAATATGTATTCCGCCTGAGATTTTCTCAGGATAGCCCTACGAGATTCATAGCAAAAAACTCTCTTGTATTTGAATAACACTACTTCTCAACACATTACAAATAATAAGTGTGAGCAAAGGGTAGAGATACCTCTCAAAGCAGTCAAAATATTTTAATCCTTCATCTTTCTTCATGTTGAACCGTCCTGGAAGCACTGCCTCTCATTTCACATAGAATCGCCTTCAATCTGTTCTGACTATGCTTGTAATAGTGTCAGCGGGTTGCTGTTTAAAGTCTCTAATAATCAAACACCTGGGCAGATGTTTCAGAGAATAATAGTGTTCTCTTTCTATAAAGACAAATACAGTTCAGCACAGTGGATTTTGTTCTTGGCTAGACACACATTTCACTACATCATAAGTCTCTCTTTGCTTTTAAATGGTCTGTTGCACATTAAAAAATACTTGAAATCTTATTTCCTGTTGCTAGTGAGGATGATGATGAATATCATTCTGGGGCCAATGTCAGTGTCATCATATGTCTGAGGCTGGTATCTCTGTATTAACATGCCACTGCCAGTACTGATTCCTATCCAAGATGAGTAATAATAAAACTCTAGTCTCCCACACAGCCTGCTTTGCGTGAATTACTCTTTCTCTATTGCCATTCCCCTATCCTGATGAATCGGCTCTGTCTAGGCAGAAGGCAAGATGAACCCCTTAGGCGATTATAATTCTTCTGATTATCCAGCTTTCCCTTTTGGATCTCCACTACCTTCGCTTTTCTCACAATTGTGTGAAGCCTAATTCCCATGATAACTCCCTTATCCCATCTCTATAATGGTTTCGCTTCTCTTATTGAATACTGAGTGATAAGAAATCAGTACCTGAAACTGGATGCTACCATAACAGAAACTAAACCATGAGACTTTGGAGTAAGGAGTGAGCATCAATAATATTTATAGAAAACTCACAAAGTTTTAAAGGGAACTTGACTACAAAACATACCATGTAGTTGAACCCAAAATGACAGAAACAGTTCAAATTAAGAAGAAGGTTTTGGGCCCCAACTTTACATAAGCAGGAAGCGGGTTGAGATAGTTTCTCACATGAAAAGATGGGTCATTTTTTAGGGAAAAGGAAAGATATCTCAGAAGGAGGTGCTAAGACTCCAGAGCTGAGAACTATGGATTAAGGAATTACTCGTACAGAGCAGAATTAGTGCCTCATCAAGAAACAGTTTTTGCTTCTGATGGATCTGGGGAACCCAAAACATGTTCCCAGCTGTATTTTGTTTTATTGTTTTATTTTCTTTGTCCTTTTCTCTTTTCTTTTCTCCTTTTGTTTGCCCACCTGCGGTTTTGGAATTGCTATGAACTCATGACTGTGATTCCTATTTCCCTTTTTCTTTGCACCGAAGTATCTCTTGTGGTTGCTATGTTCCTGTCTTGCTATTCAATGTTGCTTATTTAAAGGTCAGATGACTTATATTTTTGAGTTCAAAGTGCTTTAGGCTAAAAGGAGTTCCATCTGATGAGCCTCATCCAAATCTGTGCCTAGCTTAAATCATAAGATCTTGCATTTTGAGTCAGAGTCAAACGATAATAATGTGATTAGATAAAACTTTGGGGATCTTATTTGGAGATTCATACATTTTGCATAGAGGAGGAATGTGAATTTTGGCCAGGAAACCGTTTCTCCCAACCCCAGGCATGCATGCCATTTCTCTCATGAAGAGGTGGAGTCTATCTTCCCCTGCTTGAATCTAGGCTGGCTTTATGTCCTTTGCAAATCAATAGAATGCAGGAGAAATGACGCAGGGCCACTTTTGAACCTAGTCCTTATTAAGCCTGAAAGCTTTCATGTTTGCTTTCTTGGAGCCCTTGCAAGCAGCAGTGAATCCACATGGGTCTGGAACAACTTTAATTCTTGCCTCTTCAGAAGAAAGAATTAGACTGAGGGGCATAAGGCAGAGCGAGATACCGAGGCAAGTTTGAGAGCAGGAGTGAACGTGAATTAAAAAGCTTTGGAGCAGGAACAAAAGGAAGTAAAGTACACTTGGAAGAGGGCTGAGTGAGCGACTAAACAATCACAAGTGTGTGTTTTGACTTTTGAATTGGGGTTTTATGTGTTGGCATTCTTCTGGGGTCTGTGTTACTTCTCCCCTGATTCTTTCCGTGGGCTGCGCTGTCTCCCAGTACAGTGGCCTACGAGCGCTTGGGAGGGGCCCTGCGCACAGTGTGTTTACTGAAGTCGTACAAATGCTCACTTGAGGTGTTTTCCCCTTACCCGCCCAGTGTTCCTAGAGGAAGGTCATATACCAGTTAAATGCTTCCACGTTTGCCTCTTAGTGGGCTTGTGCCACAGAAACCTTGGAGATTCCAGTTCCAGCAAATCCCCTGGTGGAATGCAACTTCATAAGTGACGCCAGCCAATGCTACCTGGAGCAGAAAAACAGCCCAGTTGACCTCAGGCAACCCACAGAATGATAAGAAATAATAAATTATTACTGTTTAAACCGCTGTATTCGTCCATTTTCACACTGCTATAAAGAATTACCCGAGATTGGGTAATTTATAAAGAAAAGAGTTTTAATTGACTCACAGTTTTACGTGCCTGGGGAGGCCTCAGAAAATTTAAAATTATGGCAGCAGGCAAAAAGAAAAAAAGCAAACATCTTCTTCACAGGCAGCAGGAGAGAGAGAGAGAGAGAGAGAGCGGTGGGGGTGGGGGAGGGGGGGGAAGTACAACACTTTCAAACCACCAGCTCTTATGGGAACTCACTCATTATCATGAGAACAGCATGGGGGAAACTGATTTAAACACCTCCCACCAGGACTCTCCCTTGACAATGTAAGGGTTACAATTTGAGATGAGATTTGAGTGGGGTCACAGAGCCAAACCATACCATTCTATTCCTGGCCTCTCCCAAATTTCATGTTCTTCTCGCCTTTCAAAACACAATTATGTCTTCCCAACAGTCCCCCAAAGACTTAACTCATTCCAGTGTTAACCCAAAAGTCCAAGTTCACAGTATCTTCTGAGACAAGGCAAGTCCCTTCTGCCTATAAGCCTGTAAAATCAAAAGCAAGTTAGTTACGTCCAAGATACAATGGGGGTACAGGCATTAGGTAAATGCTCCCATTCCAAATGGGAGAAATTGGCCAAAATAAAAGGGCTTCGGCCACATCCAATTCCGAAACCCAGTAGAGCAGCAATTAAACCTTATAGATCCAAAATAATCTCTTTGACGCCATGTCTCACACCCAGGGCATGCTGACGCAAGAAGTGGGCTCCCAAGGCTGTGGGCAGCTCTTCCCCTGTGGCTCTGTAGGGTACAGCCCCTGTGGCTGCTTTCATGGGCTGGCGTTGAGTGCCTACAGCTTTTCCAGGTGCACAGTGCAAGCTGTTGGTGGATGTATCATTCTGGAGCTGGAAGACAGTGGCCCTCTTCTCACAGCTCTACTAAGCAGTACCCCAGTGAGGACTTTGTGTGGGGGCTCCAACCCCACATTTCCCCTCTGCATTGCCCTAGCAGAGGTTCTCCATGAGGGCCCTGCCCTTGCCACAGACTTCTGTCTGGACATCTAGGCATTTGCATACAACTTCTGGAATATAAGTGAAGGCTACCAAGCCTCAACTTCCGACCTCTACACACCCACAGGTCTAACACCACATGGAGGCCACCAAGGCTTAGGGCTTGCCACCTCTGAAGCAATGGGCCCTAACTGTACCTTGGCCCCTTTTAGCCAGGGCTGAAGCTGGAGAAGCAGGGACACATGGTGCCAAGTCCCAAGGCTGCACAGAACAGCAGCTGGGCCCTTGACCCAGCCCATGAAATCTTTTATTCCTCCAAGGTCTCTGGGCTATGAAGAAAAGGGCTGCCATGAAGATCTCTGACATGCTCTAGAGACGTTTTCCCCATTGTTTTGGCTATTAACATTTGGTTCCTAATTGCTTATGCAAATTTCTGCAGCGTTGGTTTGAATTTCTCCCCAGAAAATGGGTTTTTCTTTTTTACCACAAGGTCAGGCTGCAAATTTTCCAAACTTTTACTCTGTTTCTCTTTTTAAACATAAGTTCTAATTTTGGACCATCTCTTTGTGAATGCGTACGACTATATGCTTTCAGAAAAAGCCAGGTCACATCTTGAATGCTTTGCTGCTTAGAAATTTCTTCTGCCAGATACCCTAAATCATCTCTCACAAGTTCAAAGTTCCACAGATCTCTAGGGCAAGGGCAAAATTCCACCAGTCTCTTTGCTAAAACATAGCAAGAATGACCTTTGTTCCAGTTTCCAATAAATTCCTCGTCTCCCTCTGAGACCACCTTAGCCTGGATTTCGTTGTCCATATCACTATGAGTATTTTTGTGAAGACCATTCAAGAAGTCTCTAGGAAGTTCCAAACTTTTCCATATCTTCCTGTCTTCTTCTGAGCCTTCCAAACTGTTCCAACCTCTGCCTGTTACCCAGTTCCAAAGTTTTGTCTACATTTTCAGGTATCCTTATAGCAATGCCCCACTTCTCTTAGTACCGGTCTCCTGTATTAGTCCACTTTTACACTATGGTAAGGAACTAGCTGAGACTGGGTAATTTATAAAGAAAAGAGGTTTAAGGAGGGGGAAGGGATAGCATTGGGAGTTATACCTGTTGTAAATGACGAGTTGATGGGTGCAGCACACCAACATGGCACAAGTATACATATGTAACAAACCTGCACATTGTACACATGTACCCTAGAACTTAAAGTGTAATAAAAATAAAAATAAAAAAAAAGAAAAGAGGTTTAATTGACTCACAGGTCCGCATGGCTTGAGAGGCCTCAGGAAACTTACAATTATGGCAGAAGGCAAAGGAGAAACAAGCACCTTCTTCACAGGGTCACAAGAGAGATTGAGAGTGAGAATGAGGGGGGAAGTACCACATTTTAAAACCATCAGCTCTTGTGAGAACTTCACTATCATGAGAACAGCATGGGGGAAACAGCACTCATGATCTAATCACCTCCCAAAAAGTCTCTCCCTTGACATGTGAGGATCACAATTCAAGATGAAATTTGGGTGGGGACACAGAGCCAAAGCATATCAGCCACTAATCTGGGGATAATTTATTATGTAGCAATTGATAATTGAAAGACTTGTGAATAAATAAATGAAAGAATGAAAGGGTAAATGATTAGAAGAAACATCTCTATAAATGGAGGTAGATCTTATTACTGGTTGTGTTACCTTTTCCTCCCCAGCTCGTACGTTCTGTGAGGCTTTATACCTGGGATTGCCTATAGACACCAAGGTGCTTTGGAAAAATTCTGCACCTTTGAGTGTGTGGAGAGAAAAGTAAGAGAGAGAAAAAGAGTGTTGTTGACTTGCCTCCCAAAGGTTTAGATCCAGATGCTTTTCCTTTCTTTTAATTACTTCTTTTCAGAGCAATATCATGCCCATTATTATTTTTTTGAACCCTTCATTTCTAAAAAATATTGAAGTAATTAAAAAAAATAAGGTAGGGAAACCTAAAGCCTTGAAAGAAAAGACATGGGAAGTATAACTTTTATACTGTGGGAGAAAAGGACTTCTTAAACAATAGCTAAAACAAATTCAAAGCAACCAATACAGTAAAACTACCAAAATATCATCGATGGTTTTCATGTCAGAGCTGAATGAATAAACTTTTTAAAAAGCATGGAATAGAAGCAAAGTGATAAAGAAAGTTTACTTCAAAATAGAAGATCAGCTATACTCTAGCTGAGGATTTTACATTTGAAACTGGTTGTTTGGTGTCTTAGTACCTCAGTGACTCTGGAGCATGTAAATGATAGACATAAGGAAATAGTGAGGAAGGGAAGAGATAGACTTTATAGATACTACTAAAAAAGCAATAATGAGGAATGACTTAACAAAATTCAAAGGTTTCAGATCATTTGAGAGCCTGAAACAGCAGATGGCAAATATAGTTCAATTCAGACAAACATTAAAAAAGATGTGTAGCAATAGAGAACTACAAACGAGGGCTGTGGAAACACATTTCAATGGACTAATCACCCAGTACGCCAACCAGAAAATATTTGAAAACTTTTAAGTATCAGCTTAGTGCAAAGAAACTGTCTTCTAAGATGAAGGGCAGAATAAAAATAGTGCTTTAAGTTTCTAGTCTTAACTCATGGGGGAGGGGAAGAAGTAGGAGTAAGAAAAAAATACTTAAAAGTAGGAAAAGATAATGATACTTTATGAAGCATGAGACTCTTAGTCACAAACTGCAAGAGATTTAATTTCCTCTACGGAAATAAAAAAGCATTTTGGTAGGTATGTTAACTTATTTAATAGGGTACATTTTAGTACCTTATGTAAGATGGCATCTAAAAATAGCCAGGGGAATTTTTCCCAAGTGGAAATAGATTGCGTAGTCTGTAAACTACCAGTTGTTTACGCTGATAGTCAGGATTCCTATACATTTATATGGCTGAGTCGGCTGGAATATTTCCCCCTTAGTATAAGTACCCTGTTACATGTGGTTTTATATCGAGGTAGTCACTTCTCATAGAAAAAGCTCAAGGGGAATCATGAAGCCTTCATCCCTACTCTGTTAACAAAAATCTCATTAGGCTGTTCTTCCACAGTTTACCCAGGACAACCAAGTTTGTCCCTCTAACTACAGCATCTTTAATGTGTTGTTAAGTTGACAGTCAAAAAAAAGATGATGCAGGCATTTAGGGGAAGCTAAATGCTCAATCTGGTTGGGAAATCCTATATATTTGGAGTTAAGGGCAGAGTTCCTGGAGAACCAAGAAATAATCTTTATTCTCCACATCACTCCGGGTTCTTTTGCAATTTCAGCAATATATGACTAAAAATTATTTTTACTCTCAACAAATACTTGGGAAGAAAATGGGGCAAGCTCATGCTCCTATCCTTCTTTAAAGACAATTTTGACACTGGTAAGAATATTAGTTGTGTGTTCCTGAATTAACCTATGATGTCATAGTGCATTGGGTGTGGTATTTTGGGACTTAATCTAAAACTATCCTACCAGGAGTATCTAGAATTAAGACACTGAGTGGGAAGATAGATACAAATATATCCTTAGAAAATATGGAAGGTTTTAAGCCAGAAAATCCTTAAATAAAGGTCTGTAGGAGTATCTCTCCAGATATTTAAAAATACAGTGGTCACCAAAATACGCTATAAATGTTTAAAATGGACTCCTATCTGAAGTTCAGAGGCTGAAGATGATGGTGTTTATGGTACTCCTAGAAATTGATTCTTCTTTGTTTTTTCTTTTCGTTAAGAGCTTAATTGCCACAAGAATTATTTTCAAGTTAAGAAGATAAGAGGATTGACTTTTTAAACTTCAAAATGAACTTCCCTGCTATGACTGACTGTATTCCCCAGTATCGAGAATTATAAGTTTTCACAATGAAATCATAAACTTTTAGTGTGCTTTTACTCTCTGCTTTATGCTTCATCCATCTGCCATATAGGAACACTCTAGTTAGGGTACTGATAATAGCTTACATGCTTGCCAGGTACGGTTTTACACTTATTATTGATCATATAGAAATTGAAATGATATATATGTTTTAAAATATATTCTTATCTAATAAATAATAAAAATGATTGATGACACAAAATCTAATTTTAGGATCTTTAAATAAGATATATTTGGGATTACTATATAGAGATTATCTACTTAATTTAAAAAATAAAGTTAGTTGAAATTTTTTTTAGTAAATTTCTCTTTCCTTCAGTTGCCATATAGGTATATGTAAACATTGCTTCCCCAATTGAAAAAGACCATGTTTCTGACCTCACTAAACTTTTTCCCAGTATAAAAGACCATGATTTTGATTTTCTTGAAAGCAGGTGTCCTGTCATTTATTTTTAAATTCTCTGTACCCAGCACAGTGCTGGGTACAAATGATAAGCTAGCAAATACTTTTAGAAGAAACACATGAATAGTAACGTAGTACTTCCTAATGGTTTCAACCAATAGCATCAAATTTAAAATGCACACCAACTAGAAATTAAACTCACTAAAAATTTTATTTTACAAAAATTTCATGTACATTCCACTCATATGAAAAGAGAGGGAGGGTCACAAAAAATCAGAAAATACTAGGCAACTACATTTTTGACAAGATCAAGAGTCACTGAACTCATAGAGTAACAGGAAGTTATATTTAGAAATAGACTTAAAATATGACAGTTCATGACATGATATTTATTAAGGAACACACTTCACATATGGGAGTTGGCTTTTTGCTCTAGTATGGCTTGCCTTACACCTCTTTTTTATAGAACAAACAAAAGTGCTTTTGTGCATGACATTGTGGCAGAGATTCTCAATTTGATTCTCTGATCTATTTATAAGAAAGGTTTTCTACTGCATAAGTTACCGTTTCAATATCCATAAAAACTAAATATGAAATTGGTATCCACAGTGTATTGTTTCTAAAATCTTATTCTTGATTTTTTTTTTCTTCTTTGATCATACCCTTAGCACTCACCTAATACTATTTTCACGGACCACTGTCTTAATCAGTTCAAGCTGCTGTAGTAAAATGTTATAGACGGTGTGGTTTATAAACAACAGAAATTTATTTCTTACAGTTCTGGAGGTGATAGCTCAATATCATGGTCCCATCATGGTCAGGTTCTGGTGAGTGCTCTCTTCTCGATTGCACACTGATGACTTCTTGTTTTATTCTCACATGGTGTAAAGAGTGAGGAGAGCTCTCTAGGGTCTCTTTCATAAGGGAACTAATCGCATGCATGAGGGCTCCATCCTCAAAACTTAATTACCTCCCCAAGGCTCCACCTCCACATACCATCACATGGGATTAGGGTGAATTCTGAGGGGATACAAACATTCAGTTCAATGCAACCAACATCTTCATGCTCTTGTTGCCTGAGGGTAGAAATAGAAAGATGTCCAACAAAATATTTTCTCCTAGTCTTTCACAGTAAATTTGTTATTGGGCCTGTAACTGCCCAGCTAGAGACAACATTTCTCAGACTCTCTTCCAGTTAGATGTGGTCCTTTGGCTACATTTTCACTAATGGAATGCAACTAAAAGTGAAAATGACACTTCCAGCTATAGGTCTTAAAAATATTAGTCAAGCAAATGTTGTTATACGTTCCCTTTCCTGTGAGCTGCAACATGGCCACTTCTGGGATTTAGCTATGGCCATACAGATGAGAACAACAGCCTTGTCGATGGCAGAATCACAATGTAAGGAACATGAATCTCCGAATGACCTCATGGGGCAGAGCTGTCTGCTTACCTGTGACACAGGAAAGAATTAGAGTTATATTTTTTAACCTCTATCCTTTGGACAGTTTTATTATAGTGACTTAGTCTTCATCCTAACTAATCAGTTGGACCCGCAAAAGTTTTAATTCATCTTAGTTCAGGATGCAATCAAACTCATTATTTCACATGCTGGCACTTTTCCTTCCGAAATAAAAATCAACAGGTTTACTTTTATCTATTGATTAGTGCATCATATTAAAGGTGATACGTTCATTTAAGCAGTGGCCACATGAAAACAATATTTAGTTTGTAGTGACTATTGAATGGAATTTCAGCCTATGTTGAGGTGAAAATATTTAGGTTATTTAACAATGATCAGGTGTGTATAAACAGATTCCATCTTGTAAGATACTGAGAGTTCCTGCATTACACAGCGCAGATCTCCCACTGAGTGCTGCTCTCCAACAGTGATACTAAAAGGTAAAAGCCAAAAAAAGACTTGGTACTTTTCATGGTCTTGACTTCATTTGTCCTAGAAGCTCCAGATGATTGATGGTCTTCTCAACCCTGACGCTATCTATCAATTCTATTTTGCTCTGGGCAGTTGTATGAGTTATCATCTGCCTGACTTTAAGCAGACAGGTATGAAGTCCGGTTAATAATGTACGCATTCATTCAACAGATGTGTGATTGAGGAATGAATGAACAGGTATTTACTGATTGAGTTTATCATGAGTTAGGCATTATTCTGTTAACCAGAGATTCAGCAATGAATCAAAGAGACAAGTTTTCTTCCCTGGTAGAACTTGTATTTCAGTTGGCATAGAGAAAAGCACATACAAGTAAACAAACAAGTCAATAAATAAGAAATATTTAGGTGTTGATAAATAATATGAAGAAAATAGAAGCAGGATGGTAAATTAGAGAGTGACTCAATGGAAAGAAACAATCTTAGAACGGGTGCCCCCAAATTCCTCTCTGAGAAAGTCATATGGAGCCATGTCCTGAATAACAAAGAGCAGCAGACATTGGAAAGCTAAGGGAAGAGTGTTTTAGGCAGAGAGACCTCTGCTAAGGTTCTCAAGTCCTTAGAAATCTTTACATTCATTTTTAGATTCCACATATATGCTATTTCCCCAATCATCTAATAATAAATAACATGTTAGTGATATGAAATAAGAATCCAGGGAATTGATATTTCTGTAGAGAGCAACGACTGAAATATTCAGACCTCTGTCTTCACTTGGTTTAGTATTAGATGCTATGAGAATCAGGTACGCCAGTTTCCTACCCGCTGGCAAAGGGTTATCATCTAATGTGGATTCAAATAAGGGATCTTGTTTGCCGTAATAGTTTATTTTACTTGTATTATTTTTAGTGGGAAAATGTAGGCCCCAGGTTGTGTTTGGCAGGTACCATTAGGAAGTAATTGGCTTTGACTAGTAAAATCTCATGAATTGTTGTGACTTTACTTTTGATTGAGTCTAAGAAAGAGGCTGGAATGATTGAATAATAAAAAGCTGAAGAGGTCTGATGCTTTGACGCATAATCTAATAGACACAAATGTAATTAAATAATACAGACAGTAACTTAGCAAAAGGAGGAAAATCGGAAGTCCCTCTTGAGCAGTGCTTATTAGGAATCACTGAAAACCCATGCTGGAAATACATAAACTGTTTCTCCGTAAAAATTTCCAAAAACCTGAACTTTAGCTCTTCTGAGGATAAACCTATTAAAATATCACAAGAAATGTAATCAGTATCTTGTAGAAACTAGTAAGGACAATTTCACTGCTGAGTAGAGTATCTGTGACCTGGAAAACAATATAAGGATTACAAAAAATGACTCTCAACAGTTCTTTTAATAGGTTCAGGTAAATTGGAAATCAAGTATGCAATATGGCACTTACTTTACCTCTATATCCTGTCTGCAGTGCATGAAAATATCAAAATGATATTTGCAATAACACAACATGAGCCAATCTATGAAATTTAATGTCCCAAAAAAAGATTCAGCATGTCTGAACAAGAATACAGTGAAGAAAAAGTTACTCTAATTATGAAACTTATGACCATTAAGTTACTTACGTTGTATATATTTGCTGCCTCT
Source organism: Mandrillus leucophaeus (assembly GCF_000951045.1). Lineage (NCBI taxonomy): Eukaryota > Metazoa > Chordata > Mammalia > Primates > Cercopithecidae > Mandrillus > Mandrillus leucophaeus. Next base: position 245,248 of record NW_012098321.1, read on the forward strand.
TTTTTGTAAACCTTTAAATAAGCAATCTAAGAAAATGATTTTCTGGGAAATGACTGATATAACCAGAGATAAGAAATTAAAATGAATTATTTGGCAGCCACTGTATAGTAACATCAGATTCAATTCTACTATTGAAATTGTCTCTGTATTGTGAGCAGTTAGAAAACACTTTCTCAAATGATCAACATCTATTTCCAAAATTGTAGTTATGGATAATATGCATAGTTACAAATGATCACGGACTTCCTTCCAAGAATCAATTCAAGGAGAGGAATTCAGACAAATAGGTGCCTTTTAACAAGTCAAGTTCCAGCTGTGAACTTCAAGGCAATTATAAGAAATAAACATAAAGAGTCCTGGCATAATACAAAATAAGTAAGTCCTATAAAATTGGAAATTTGCAGGGTTCTAAATCTTTAGGAATCCACAGGATGTTTGCAAATGCATTTGGAGGGCAGGACTTTCAGCGCTAACATAAAATCGGACTCATTATCTTCCTGTAATTTAGTATTTCCTCTTATAAGAATTCTAAATAGAGGGCAGCTAGAATAGCTGAATTAATCTAAACTTCTTTTCCATCAAAAGTTCGTTACAAGCGCCCTTGGCTCTGTTCTCATCTCCTTCATGCCTGCACATCTCTCCTGCATGACTTCAAAGAGAACTCTCCACACAGGAGATAGGAATAAGAGACTGGGGGATGAGAACCGGGCCACCTCTGTTAAAAGAGAGGCTTAATTAAGTACATATTTGAAGAGTGCCTTTCACATGAAAAAGCAGTAAGAAAACTCAGTACTATTAACACTGAACAGGAAGCGCCTGGTCCTGGGAGCAAAGCCTTACCGAGATTAAGGAAAAAGTTTATATTCTCCTCCTCCAGGCAAGCATTTTTCAATTGGGTTCTTTATTGATCTGTCATCCTAAGAGAGTCTGTAAATCTAGCATCTGCATATTGATTCCTAGCTGGTTTGGAAGAAGAGGAAGCAGAGAGTAAAAGACACATCTCTCTTAAGTCAGAGTAAAACTGCAGCAGGCATGCTTGTAAATGTGCACTCATTTTTCTGCAAAAGGACTTATAATACATGTAAAATTTGGACGCGAACAGTTTTTGTGTGTGTAATGAGAGGATCTTTATTTTCATTTGTTACTTAGAAACTTAACCAGCGTGATTTATTATTAAAATGACCAATGTTTTTGTAACAGCATGTGAAAATTGGAAGTTTAGAGTGAGGCACCATATTTCCACAGATATAAAGTCCTGAAGTGAGATGCCAGGTCGAAAAACAAATCCTCTGAGAAAAATAACTGGCTAGAAGGCTCTAATTCCCATAATAAAAGGACTGAGTAAAGAAAGTAAAGTAAAATATATATTTGCGAGAGATTTCCTTGAAGGGAGCTGGTGCTGGGCTCTAAATCTCACCACCCCTCCCAAGGGTGAGGAGTGGGAGTCCATCCTCCTCAACCTGAAACTTAGAAAGAGGAGCTTCATTGGGAGTGTTTGGAAAGCTTGAGAAATGGTTCCATAATTCAGGGAACTCTGGCCTACTAACTGACAAATGTCCCAACATTCTTCAGGGGAAGGTCATGACATCTGAGGTAGCACGTTCAAAAGAAAGAAGAGTTTGTTTGTATAATACTCGCATTCCCACTAGTAACACAGCAAAATCCCATTTGCCTTTCCTGTACACCAGATGTAGATGACACGAGTGGGGGTGCATTCTAGAGCCATTTGCAGTCACGCTTGATGGGACTTCCAGGATAAGGAAATAGTACTCTAACTGCTAGCGTCTGTGTTTAAGAGGACATTGGGGGAATTAAAACTAAGGGAGAAGTGGCATCTGAAGGAAAGGTACTGAACAAGCAGTCACAGATGTTGTAGCCAGGGAAGGTTAGCTTCCAAGGTCTGCAAAAGCTTTGAACATCTGCCAGGCCAAGTTCCTATAATACCATCTTGTGATAGTACCTGCCCAGGTAAAAACTCCCTGTCTGCCTTTGGCCTCCATTCCTTTTAATTTCCATGAACAGGTGAGTAGAGGAGGGGATGAGTTAGAATGACCCATTCCCTCCATCCTCTACCACTGCAATGGCTAGTCTACAGTCAGGCTCTGACTGAAGAGGGGAAAGTTCAAGGTCGTAGTTTTGATTACTGTGGACCGAACAGTGTCATTTCTGAAACAAGACTGTACTTGTGACGTGAAGGGATTGAGGAAATTTCCCCTAAAACCAGTAAAAGATCATGAAACCTTCAAATGTTTCATACAGTATTGGAAAACGACCTGCAATAGAAACAGTAAGACGAAGTGGGTTCAAAAAAATAGTTTTGTCTTCAGCTTACCCTTTGAATTGTGCTTATTAAAGAGCAATAATAAGCCTAAAACCAATTGTTTTTTCAAAGAAACTGCAGCTAAGAAGCAGTTGGTTAAAATGGAACATATCCACCATTTTGCTAGGTAATCAAAGTAATCACTATTGAACACAAACATTATTATTATAAGTAAAAATACAAATTTCAAACTCAAAGCGATCACAGTTGAATAAAAAATTCACCAAGACCCTCAGCCATATCTTCAAAGATGTTAAAGCAAGAATTAGTCTATTTATAATTGTACCTATAAGGCCAAACTGTTATTTAATGTCATACCAATAATTTAAAGATAAAGCATGGATAAATATTAACTACGATTTGTGCAATTTATTAAGAATGTTAGACAAAAGTTTTTCATCAGAAATGAAAACTTGGCAGATATATTCTAATGGTTCAGGTACACATACAATCATTATTGGAAAGGTTGATTAGATGCGTCACTTATAAAAAGGCTCTCGGTGTTTCTATTTCCTTGTCTGATTCTTCATTGGAGACATTAATAAAAAGGAAATATCTATTCATGTAAATCTAAATATGTATTAGTTCAGCCATGCTGTTTGGGTTGTGAACTCTAGTTAGGTAAAATCTCTTTGCCATGATTTGTCAAAAGTAGATTTTTGTAATGACTTGAGTGGATTTGGTTTTCTGAAATCAATTTGAGCAATAACGCTTCAATTCTACTGGTTAGCTGCCTTGGCCCGTGAGAAAACTGACTTTCTGTCCTCCATTTTAGAAAGCAAAGACTAGGACAAAACAGGACATTACTGTAGTGGTAGTGAAGATAAAGTTTGAGCTACAAAGAACAGTTTCAAAAAAGTGATTCTGAGCAACCTTCAGTTAGTAAATAAAATCTGTGCAAATAGCTGTTTGTGAAACTTGTTTTCTTTTCTCTTTTTTGAAGTTATTTGCAGGATTGATCCAGCGCTTAGAAAAATGACTGACAGATGAATCAGTTTTGAATCTCTCAGTTTCTATTCACACTGTCTAGATCAAACCTTCATCTTTCAACTGGGTTTTGACAATACCTTCTTTTTTCCTAACTTCCCTTACTTCAATGTTGCTCTCCTTTAGTGAACCCATCATTATACTGACAGATTATTTTTAAATGCAAATCAGTTAACATTTGTTGTTGTTTAAAATATATTGTTAGACTCCCATTTCCTAAAGGAGTGTTTCTCTACAATTTTTTTCTGCCTTAACATGCAAGATAGCTGGTATTCATACAAAGGACAAACAGTGTGGACATACATAGCTTTAGTGTCATTAGCTATTTACTCCACTTTTTTCCTCCTACTCACTCAAAAAATCATATTGAAATGCAAGAAACTGAAAGGGATGTAAGACTAGAACTCATTTATTAGAAACGGTAAACAAATTTGTACTTACTGCTATGATTAACAAATTATTGACATAATCGTGTATCAAGATACTACAGTTAAAAACCCACTGGACTACGAGATAAACCCAAACTACTAAATTTGATATCCATAGTACTAGCCTAACTCATTTTTTGCTCCTTCTTCAGTTATATTTGCCTCTGACAGGGAAAGAATACAAACCATGCAGGAGGGGAGAATTTCTTAGGAGAGAAGAACACGTAGAGATATGAGAAGCCAGAGAACAACAGACCTCTGGACTCCACAGTTCACCTAAGGCTAGTTTGGATCCATGAATCTTCTCATACATTCCCTGGACTATCTTAACTAGGCTTTGTTACATTATTGACAGTCTTTCAGTTTATTACTTTGATAAAATAATATAATTTAAAATATGGATCTGTGATATAGTTAAGTCACTGAACTTGTTAGTAACTCAGAAGATTATAGGTTTATAATTTAAATTTCATAGTCATGTACATTTTTTACTACAATGTGAACATTTAGAGGGGCAGAAAGTCACAATCAAATAAGTAGATTTCAGTTATTAATATTAGATTTGATTACCTTATGTATTTTTAATAAAAATATAAAGAATTCTACACCTATGAGATTTATAAAAATAAGATTAATTACTATATCTGCAGGTAGAGTAATTCATCAGAGCAGAGAATTGATGAATTACTGTCTCTAAGATAATTTATCTTTGAAAATTCTGTTCTAAACTGAATGTGTAAAATTTCCCATCCATTTTTAAAGCAGAGCGCTTTTCTTAGCCACGGATTCAGTAAAACTAGAATATCTTGTGCACAAATGTCTAAGTTATGATAAAGAAAATCTCACATTCTTAAATTCCACATATATGTTTTTAATATAGGTTTTTCTTTCTAGGTTTAATTTTCTTTCTAAGCCCTCATTTGACAATTATGTGTCACCTTGAGTATACTTTTTGATGAAGTTTTCTGTCTTCCTAGCTAAATTATGGTTTCTTTAGAGGAGGAAATACGTATTCTATCTCTTTGTCTCCTGAATATATAGCACAGTGCTTTGAGGATACTAAGGCAGACTTAGTTTAGAGGAAACTAATTTTGAGAGGAAAATTTATTAGCTATTTTTTCAAAGTGACAAAACCATTATCAACAAATATTCAGATGCAAACACTCTCCTAGGTATGGCATATGTTTGGTGACACTTGCCCTCAAAGTCCTTTTACAGACACAAGCCACATACCCAAGACTCATTTACAAAAGACCTAAATAAGTGAAATACATATATATAAAATATATATTAATATTTAATACAAAAGACCTAAATGAGTGAAATATATATAATGTATATTTAATTATATATAATCAATTATATTCAATTATATATTTTTAATTTAATTACATAATTTATATATAATCAAATATATATTATATATATTTCGCTCATTTGTATTAAATGATATTTTCTATAATTTTAGTATATAGAATAAGGAGATTTTTTAAAGACGACTTTACAGAAAGACCATCCTTGCACTTGTACCTTAGGTAAAGAGACAGTTTGAGCTCATTGGTCCTGTGAGAAAAGGCTTCCCCAGGCACAGGTTGACATGTATTTGAATGTATCACTAATATTACTTTGAGAACTAGACTCCTCTTTTTTTTTTCTATTGCACAACCATATTAATAAGAAATCATGCACATTTTGTAATGTAGTTTCATATTTTAAAAAACTCAAATTAGAATCATGGAAGTACTGTAACAAATTTACTGCTACTTTTGCTTTGGCAAGTAGAGAAGTTCAAAGGCCAGAAGTTGAAGAAAAATAGTGGTAACGGCCACTATTTACAAAAGTAAATGAAAATGAATTATATCCATGATAATGTACAATATTTCAATAGTCTTGCACCGTCATGGCTAAGCCTTGTAAGTGAGATAAGAACAAAGGCCTCTGATTTGCAATTTTAGTTTTACTAAATTACAAAGGCAAACTAAAGTTCTGAGAGCTCTAACCCTAGATCTTATTTCATTTGGATGCCAGTTCTAGTCTATTTGAATTCCAAACCCATATTCTTTCCACTTCACTGTATTAAAGTTTACCTGGCCACTTATGCATACATGTATATGTATGTACACACACACACACACACACACACACACACACACACAGGTTTAATTTTCTTTCAGGTTCGGGGAATAATTTTGGCACCAGAGATTTCTCTCAGTTGATCAATACTATGTTAAAAATTACGTAATAAAAATTCCTGCTTTTCCTGTTGCATCTTTCAATTTCTACAGTCATAAATATGATTTACTCATTTATATATTCTGCTAGGTACTGAGGATAAAGAAGACAGTCCCTATATGCTAGGAACTTACTGACCAATTGAGAAAAACAAGTATGTGAACAAATATATATTACAGATAATTAAGATGAAATTAGTTTTCAGGTTCAATGAAGAAATAACAAGGATGAGTGGACAATTCATTATATGTGAGTTCTAGTTAACTGGAGCCTCTGCTTTCTGAAATCTGTTCTTTGTTTGCTGTGGAGATAAGACAGTCTTATTACAGGGTCCTTTTCATAACTACAGTTTGCCAAGTTCTTGGAAGGTGTCCAGCAGTGACCCCTCAAATGATGAATTTAGTTCTTTTGCTTGTGCCTTTCTTTCGCCTGTACATAATTCTGTCATAGATGTTGAAACATTTTAGTCTGTATTATTTATTTCTTTGTGTGTTCTAACTTATCTAGACTTGCACCCTAAAGCCAGTGTCTTTATTCTGTTTAGCTAAATCTTAACACAAAATCAGGCTTATATAAGGCATCCAATAAATATTTAGTAAAGTAAATGAAATAAATATGCAGCATCTGACAGTTTATAGTTTATGCATTTACAAAATACATGACATATATTTAATACATATATATGAATACGTGTATATATACACACATATATGTAGGTATATGTATATGCATGTATGTGTACATATATCTACTATATATTTATCATTACTATTTTAATACAAGGAAGACATTGCATAAATAAGCAATATTTTATCTGAATTACTGAATTTTTAAAAATTCTAATAGTAATAAGCAAGATAGTCCGATCAAAGACTAATAAATTTATTTTCATCTATTAAGAAAGTGGTGCTTAGAGAGTTTGTTATTAAGGCAAGTTTGGGTGGAAAGTCAGAACTAGGGCATAGGTTTACTGACTTCCAGATCAATGCCCTTCCATTTTACTACACTAGTAAATGCACTAACACAGGAAATAAGAATAATAACACCTATTTGTTCCTTTTACCCAAGGTTCTCAGCATGCCTTGCTAATTGTATCTACAGTCAGAGAAAATAAAGCTCTTACCCCTTCAGGATTTTGTCTAATTCATTCTGCAGCCAGTGGCTGAGCCCAAACTACAGCCCTTCTTTCATTTTGATCAAAAGATCATATTGGTTATGCCAACCTATTAGTGTCTAGAGAAGCTGTGAGTTAAATTTCTGTGCTTTAAACGATAAAAAGCATTATTGCTGTTTTGAGATGGCATTAAAAAAAAAGATTCTGCATGTAGGAGGTTCATTCAGCACACACTTCTAACATACTTTTAAATCTATCTTAAAATAGAAATCTGTCTAGTTCCTCTGGATCTCTTATAAATTGCTAATGTCAGTGCTAAGAATATGTTATTTAGTTTGAACTTTTAAAAGCAGTATGGTTTATAAGTTAAGAATTATTACATAAGATCGCAATTGGATAATGCAAATGTTAGCTTTTAAGTGCTTATATTTTTCATCCTTATATCACTTTTTATAAAAGATCATATTGATAAAAGATGGCTGTCATACCGCAGCCATTCTTTAACTCAGTTCTTTGGAGCAATGATGAATATGATCAAGCATTTATAGATAATATTTCTGGAAATAAATGTGTGTAATAAGGTTAAATAATGAATCAGATTAGAAATAACAATTATAGCTAAAATGGTGGAGAAAGATTTACATATTTGAAATTTGGGGGTTAAACATACCATAAAATATACATATTTTAAAAATTTTAAATCTTACTCTTTGAGCCTTTTACTCAAAGCCTCTATCTCGTCTATATTTATTCAACCATTGCTTCTTTATTATATAGGAACTTTGGGTTCTGCAGCTCTGAGACAGTTCTCCTTTTCAGAAATTATTGTATAATAATCAAATACTTACCTGGATTCCCAAATCGCCTGATTGGTTACAGTAGCAAAAATAACAAAATTGTTGTTTTCTGGTTTAAGTACTGACACTGTTATATTATCTGATTTGTTAATCTATAAAACTCTTTGGGAGTCTCCAGTTGGTAAGTTGGGACTTACTGCTCGATCTTTAATGACATCTGTTAACTTTCAGAGCTGGTAGATCCCCATAATATGATCCTTTCTGTCAAGAACATCCATTCCAACACCAGCCCTCGCTCTGCAGCATTTTTTAAGATGAGTACAATTGGCTAATCAATTTAATAACTATAATTATCGAGTACCTTAAATATGACAATAGTATTGTGTTAATTGCAAGAATATAAATATTACATGCCATGTTCTCAAAGAACTTATTAACAGAATACAGAGCATCTTTAGCACAGCTACTGTACAGGAAAGTTCATGGCAAACAAATTAAGGGGAATATAAATTGAACAGGAATACATTTTATAAAGCTAGATGTAAGATTCAGAGACAGTACAATGTATTCGTTTTGAATAGTGTTTCTCTACTACATCCATTTAAATTACAACTTAGCCAATTAGTTGTTGAGTGATTTTGGACAAATTTCTTGAACTTACTAACAGATATTTATTATGTGTTACTTCTTTATTTACAAACTACTGATAATAATAGTGTATCAAAGATTTATTGTTAGAATTAAATAAGTAAATACACATAATAGTGTCTGGCACATGGAAAGACTGTATGAGTGTTAACTACTATTAGTAGTAGCACTATATCGAAGAATAAGTAAGATAATGTATCGTACATGAAGTGTTTAACAGAATACCTGTTTTATAGTAATTAGTCAAAAATGTTACTTTATTATCAGCATTATTATATGTGCTGGATTGCTATGCTGTTTTTGAGAAAAGTAAAACCAAACCAAATCAAACCAAATGAAAAAATATATGCACAGAATGAGTAAGGACTGATAGATTCATACAGCTCTTCATCTATTCAAAAAACAAATAATATGTTTTGATGTGTTTAAGAGATAGATTTTGAAAGTTATACGGAAAAGGGGATGAGGGATGGTCTAGGATATTAATACCAGAGTACGTCTCAGGGTGAGACACACAAAAGTAAATAAAACCCACCAGATCTGGCATTGCTTCTGTATTCTGGCTGCGGTGAAAGTCAACTCCAATATTAAACCTTAATCAGTTGCCATATGCTGGCAAAATAACTATTTTTATTCCCTGAAAAATGGCATAAGGGCTATAATGGTAAGATGAGTGCTAAAAAAGAAAAAAAAAAGCCACTGGAATCTAGAACTTCCTCTCCCTCCCAAAATAGCAAATAAAAATGAATATAACATTCTAAGTAAGATTGCATGTATTTATACCTCCAACAAAGACTTATAAGATACATATCTGTTAACTTGCCTATTTGGCAGAGAAGTCAAATGAATTTTGGAGAATGACAATGGGTTATCATAAACATAACCACTAGCAATTCCAATTTCTGTTACTCTTCTAGATCTGTTCTCTTTATTGGAACAAATCAGTGCAGCATCTGGTAACTGGTAAGCAACTACTGAGTTAGGGAATGTTTTATTTTCTATGCTTAAAGACTACCAAAAGTATTTTGAATTCATTTGGCAGAGTTAGCAGCACTCCTACTGTCTTAGTCCATTTGGGCTGCTATAACAAAATATCATAAAGTGGATAGCCTAAAACAACAGAAACTTATTTCTTACAGTTCTGCACACTGGGAAGTCCAAGATCAAGACGCTAGTGTGTTCAAAGTCTGGTGAGAGCCTGCTCCTTGTTGCATAGTTGACATATTTTTTGCTACAGCCTCATACGGTGGAAGAGGAGGAAAAGCTCCCTTAGGTCCCTTTTTATTTTTTTGGAGATGGGCTCACACTACTTTGCCCTGAGTGGGCTTAAATTTATGATCCTCCCACCTCAGTCTCTCAAGTAGATGGGACTACAGGAGTGTGCCACCATGCCTCACTATCTTTGGCCTCTTTTTTATTTTTTTTTTGAGATGGAGTCTCACTGTGTCGCCCAGGCTGGAGTGCAGTGGTATGATCTTGGCTCACTACAACCTCCGCCCCTCCAGGCTTAAGCAATTCTCTGCCTCAGTCTCTGGAGTAGCTGGGATTATAGGCGTGTGCCAACACGCCCGGCTAGTTTTTTTGTATTTTTAGTAGAGACGGGGTTTCACCATCTTGCCAGGCTGGTCTTGAACTCCTGACCTCGTGATCCACCCACCTCAGCCTCCCAAAGTGCTGGGATTACAGGCGTGAGCCACCGCGCCCGGCGGGCCTATTTTATAAGGGCACGAATCTCATTTTAAAGTCTCTGTCTTCATGACCTGATCACCTTCCAAAAGGCCCCACCTCCTAATATCATCACCTTGCGGGCTAGGATTCCAATGTAGGAATCTGGGAACATACAAACATTCGGATTATACATAGCACCTCCTCTGTCTAAATTCTAACTTGTCAGGTTTTTCTGTCATAAACTAACGGGATTTTGCTTAGTCTGCCATGTCTTAGAACATCATGCTGATCTGCTACACCTAAAGGTATCACACATACTAGATTTGGTGAGCAGGACTTAGTAAATAACCCATGCACATGGTGACTGATATGGTCTGGCTGTGTCCCCACCCAAATCTCATCTTGAATTGTAGTTCCCATAATCCCCACATGTCCCGGGAGGGAGCCGGTGGGAGGTAATTGAATCATGGGGATGGTTCCCCCCATGCTCTTCTCATGATGTGAGTCAGTTCTCACGAAATCTGATGGTTTTATAAGGGACTTTCCCCTTTGCTCTGTTCTCATTCTTTTTTCTACCACCTGTGAAAAGGACGTGTTTGCTTCTCCTTCTACCATGATTGTTAGTTTCTTGAGGCCTCCCGCGCCGTGCTGAACTGTGAGTCCATTAAGCCTCTTTATAAATTACCCAGTCTTGGCCGGGTGCAGTGGCTCACACGTGTAATCCCAGCACTTTGGGAGGCCTAGGTTGGTGGATCCCCTGAGGTTAGGAGTTCGAGACCAGCCTGGCTAACATAGTAAAATCCCATCTCTAAGGAAAATACAAAAATTAGCTGGTATGGTGGTGGGCAGCTGTAATCATAGCAGGTGGGAGGCTGAGACAGGAGAATCGCTTGAACCCAGGAGATGGATGTTGCAGTGAGCCAAAATCATGCCCAGCCTGGGCAACAGGAGAGAAATTCCATCTCAAAATAAATAAATAAATAAAAATTACCCTGTCTTGAGTATGTCCTTATAGCAGCATGAGAACGGACTAATACAGTGAGTTACATACATGCTAGAGAGTAGTAAATAAATGCATTGGAAATTTAGGGGCTGGCACCTCAGCGGTGGAAGAAATGCTTCACATTGTGGTGGCGAGAGGAAGAGTAGGTCAGGGCAGGCATTATGGAAATTTGAGTGGGGCCTTAAAGAGTGGAGGAGTCTTTTGTAGTCAGAGATGGGGGAAAATGATGTCATTTCTAGTAGAGAGAAAAATATGAGGGAAAAACACGGAAATGAGAGAGTGGAGCAGCACCAAAACTGTTTTGGAAATGAACAGTAAAACCTGGAAAATAATGTAAGTGGAAACGAAGCTGAAAAGGCAGGTTGGGGCTTGAATTGCCAAGCTAAGAGTTTGAATGTTATTTTTGATAATGAGGTGGGCATTTGAACTAGAGGAAATGTTTCCATAGACCTGTACCCTACAAGAAAATGCAGGAACTGATGGGAGGAAGTGGGTGTGAGGGGAACATCCTATCATTTTTCCCTTCCCCAACTCACTGACCTCAGGAGTCTGATAGATTATTATTGACTCCAAGGTAAGAGCTGCACCTTTAATTAAACACTTCCGAAAATCAGGTAGGTTTCTTTACCTAGACGTTTAAAATCTCAAGTTGCAGTAAAAAAGACATAATTCCAAATCACACTTTCATCAATGATAATATCCACTGCTATGGCAATTGCTTTGCCTGTTAGTTTTTAACTCTTTAAATAGCCAATCCCTTAAAAAGAGAATAGATAGCAAATCATTGATTGGATTTCTTACTTAGAAATGGCCTGAAAGAAAAGGAATGGTTGATATTTTTGCTGTACAAAGAAATGTTTTCGTTAGTGGGCTGTATAGAAAGGCGTCACTGGTCCACTCTCAAGGATATCTGCAGTTTAATAGACTTCTCTTGGTTGCAGAAGGAGTAATAGTGATAGCGACAGTGGTAGTAGTAATAGTGGTAATACTATAGGTCATATTTATTTTGAATTTCCATGTCAAAAATAGTTCTCTCAATCCTGCCAACTATAGCCGTATGAAGTACTTGCTATTATTATTCCTATTTTACAGATGAGGAATCTGTGGAACAGAAAATTCTCTGACCATAATCAAGGTCATACAGCCAGAAAGCATCCGAGCAGACACTCCACACTAACCAGTGTGGATTCAGAGACTGCATCCTTCATTACTGTATTGTTGGATGATACTAGCGGTATGATTCGTCATTCACAAAAAAATAATAAGTCTTGGGCATAATTACTAGAAACAGATTATAGTTGTTTTTGTGTGTTTGTTTTTGATGGGTGAAAAATAACTAGCCTGTATTTAAATATGTGATCTCTGCCCTATTTGAATGTTTCTCTAACTCCAAATCATAAAGGTGAATATGAATTATTATCATTCCTTCTTTTTTAATCAAGTCACAATAGTTGCTAGTCGTTTTTTAAAGTTTATGGCATTATTTTGAAAAGTATAGTTACTCTAAAATTTCATGATTATTCTGAAGTCATGACTTTTTTTGTCAATTTACTTCCAATATAGACTTCCTTACATTACACGAAAGACTTTACTTTAAAGTGTTTGGCCTCGTGACCAATTACGTTAACACTTTGTTCTCTGTACTTTACTTCATGTTAATGCTATTGCATTTGTTACAGACATGTGATTGTGTGGCTTTTGATTTTTATTTTTCTTTGTTCAAATATTTAAACCTCGTTTGTGAATCCTGTTTTTAGTTCCATTATACAAGATAGCTCAGGGCTGGGTCCAGTCAATCTCTCCAAATTCTAATCATGGTAATTCTTATCTTGTTTGATAAAGGTACAAACCATGCCTAAAGGACAGTGTTCCCATGCCAGAAATAGGGAGGACCAGTTAGTAAATGAATGACTCATCTTTTTGTTTATAATTGACTTCCACAGTCTAATTTTGTTTAAGCAATACCTTATGCTTTAATCATGAGGTTAGTGTATTAAAGTAATGGTTGATTTTTGGCTCCTCCCATATACTGTAAGACATGATATACTAGTATATTCAGAAACCTAGGAATAGTTTCATTTATTGCTAGTGGTAATGGCCAATAATCAAGGCATAACTTCATAATAAGCAATTCACTTTCAGAATGAAAACACATATAATATAATAAGTTTTAAATTTTCTAATTGTTGTTCTCTCCTGCAGATAATGATAGTTAAACTCTTGCCAGCTATGATTTATAAGTACAGTACTCATTATGTTCCTATTCCTTTATATTTTACTGTATTCTTTTTACCTTTCTCAAATGGGACATTTCTTCAAGATAATGTATATAATTATTCTCATTAAAAACTAGTAAACCTAGAGAAAATACTCTGTATTTTATTACTGAGCAAGTCTTTACCAAACAGGTGATTTTTTGAAAACATTTAATACTCTTGTAATAATTAAAGCCTTTCTGTTTCATTCCAATAACATTTCTTAGCATTTCTCTCTAGGTGAGTACATTTTGTGTTTTTAAGCTAAAAAAAAAAAAAATGCAACACAGCCTGCCATATATCATATTTGTTATTAAATGGCTCAAAATTTTAATTGCATTTTTATGTTAGAAAGCAAGCGTGTATTGCAGAAATCTGAGGTCACCTTTAAAGTTCAAGAGACTTTTCAGAATGGTAAAATGAATATAAACTCTAAAAGAAATGTCAATTTTATTCTATAAATTACTGTTAAAAATGAAATAGTTAAGGATAACATGGTTTTGAAAATTAAAAAGGAAAAGGGAAAACACAAAATTATATTGCTTTTCTGGTGTTATGTTGACATTGTTGTAATTCTACAAGGTTTGTTATATGTTAATTTTTTTCCTTTCTTTATTTCCTCTTCTTTTTACAGAAAAAATGTTGTGTTCCAACATGAAATGGGCAATTACGTATTAGAACCAACTGTTTCATCTCTGAATTTTTTGCTTATCATTGCTGGGCGAGAAGCAGTCTTCAGTGGGACAAAATGAAAGTTAGTGTTATGAAATAAAAACAAATTAGAGAAAGTGAAAGGCCTTTGGGGCAGAGAAGCCGTATAGATTAAGGATGAAAAGGGCCATGTTTAGGTTCCAAGTTCATAAAAAAATTTATTCTGATTACATGGACATCTTATGACTTCTGAAATAATTATTTAAGCATGTAACATATATAGTTTGGCTTCTCATTAAGGAGTAAAGAATTGAAAGTTCTTTAGCGGAGAGTTGAATAGAGGAAATGAATCTGGCATTTTAATAGAAAAATATTTCTAGCACCTATGAGGTTTTCCATTTTATGTTCATTGGCTTGCCTTGACTCATTTTTGGTTGTTTGCTTTTTGGTTAGCACCTTCATGAATCAAAACTTTGCATATATGGAGGTTATTCAGCATGTCCTTTGTGAGTAATTGTTACAGGTATAAGGTGCGTACAGGTAGATGTGAAGAAGGCAGTGGAGGATAACAGGAAAATGGAAGAGAATGAGAAAATGTATGGTTCTGTGGAAGGAACACTGGAATTAAGGTCAGAGTTCTCAGCTTTAAATTCATACTGCACCCTTCTGAGCAACTGTAGACAATTTCTTTTATGTTCTTTTGAGGTTCACTTTCTTCATCAGCCTGTAGGAGAATACAGGGTCTGGGGAAAAAAAAAATGTTTGAGATGTTTGCCTCATAGGCTCCCACATCAGATGATGTGTGATGCTGGCTTGTAAGTGGGGACACATTATTTAGATATTAGGGGGTATTTGCAAAAGCGTTCTGCAAAATTTGGAGCTCCTAATACATATTCCAAGATGTCTAATAGTTTCTCTGAAATGTAAACACTTATGGTGAACAAAAAAACTTTTGAAATCCTAGGTACAGTTTGGATGACTCAATTTTAACAAAATATCAACTATTTCCTATGTAGTTCCCCAAACATAAGAGTTGACTACAAAATTTAAAAAACCTGTCTTTCTTCTTAGATTTCTATAAGAAACGTTCAATGCTGTTGATTTGTTCATTGACTGATTTTACATGTTCTTGTTTTCTTTTTATAAAGCACATGTAAGAAGAAAGAAACCTGAATTATGATTTGTGCTTTCTTGTATAATTTATGTTTTAGCAGGCATCAACTCCGGGCAAGGCTGAATCCAGGTTTTGTGGGGCCTGAAGCTTAATCAATATGGAGGACCTCTTTGAGGAAAAGCATGCAAAATTACAAATACAAAATTAGGTATGAAAGTGGAATTTCATGTAGAATGAGAGAACAAATTAAAATAAATCACATCCCTTTCTTCTCAGATCTTTTTAGGCTATTTGTTGGAAATGCTTACATAAAAATGCTTCATGATTACAAGCTGACTTTCCCTCCTCGTGTGGAACTTTCCAAACCCCAGCAATTCCTACACGGGCTGGTGCAAGGTTTATCTGACCCCGACTGTAAGGAAAATCTCTTAAGCTGCCTTCATTCTCGTTTCTCTACCATGCATGTCTTCTCATGCTTTGTAAAGAGCTGTGTACCAAAGCATCCTACACAACTCTTTAAAAAGCACGAGAAGACACTTTTCAAAGGACTACAGTCTTTTACCCCTTCAGCGTAAATGCTAAATGTTATCAGGCAATGACCACCAAAGGGTTCTTCATATAGTTTTTTTTTGTTTTTTGTTTTTTGTGGTTTTTGCCTATGAATTTTAATAAAATTTCCTAGAGGTTAGACGAGGAGGCTTTGAATGATCAGTTGCTTTCTCCCTCAAGGTGATTTGTATTTTGTTTTGTTTTCCAACTACCCTTCTTCCTTCCTCCTCAAGGCTGGTGCAGGCTTCATTTACTTATTTATTTTTAGTCTCTTTAATTTCATGGCATATAGTAGTCATTCTCAAACTTGGCTGCACAACATCTGGGGAGCTTTCAAAACTACTCACATGCAGTTACACTCCCAGAGATTATTATTTAATTAGTCTGGGGTGATTTTACCATGCAACTGAGTTGAGAACCATTGTCTAAGATCCCAACAATCTATATTTCCTTAAGGTCTATCTTGATTTTTTTTTTTAAGGGGCAGAAATGGCTGAAAAATCTAGTGGTAAATATGCATATAAGGCCCATTAATTTGACACTGTTTTGTTTAAAAATAAGAAGGCTGCTGGATTATTTTCAAATAGTGAAGATAATTGTTATCTTACTGAATAATTCTTAAAATCAATTTGGACATTGCAATATCCTCTTAACCACTGAAAACAGGGAGAATTTAGAGATTAACTTCATTCTGGTCTTTAGATTTACTAACTTTTATAATTTTATTCAAACTAGATGACTCCACTTATGAGGCTAGAAGTTTTTGTTTATTTAAGATTTCTTAAAACTTTATACTTAATGATCCCTTTACTTGAGGAGAGTCAATGGCAGATCACAGAGTACAGAGCAGGGTCAACATAAAAGAGAAGGCTGAAAGCTGTGCTATACAGTAGAAAGGCCCTAGGATGGGGAAGGACAAATGGCAAAGTTGGTGTGAGGTACTGATTCTAAAGTCCAAGTCAGGCACTGTGCTGGGTTAGAGGATGTGAGCAAGTTTCCCTCTCATTCTATGCAGGGAATGTCAGTGTAAAGACTTACCTTCCGAAATAAGTCCGTTATTTCAGTGATGGGACTAAGGTGAAGAGATAACTTTTTAGGTGTTCTCAACAACCCAGCAACTGAGGTGGGATGCTGATCCGAGTGTTTTTATTAGATTTTCTGGTGTGAGTAGATGTGTCCAACCAGAGAGCATGGTTTTTTGTTTGTTTTTTGTTTTTCCAGAATGAGGCAGGATTCTGTAGTGGCCGGGATTGAAGCAAAGGTCACATCCTTTTGTGAGTAACACAATCAATTTAGGATGTTGTGACCAGCACTTAAAAATAAATGAAATCTAATAGAACTGGTAGAAAATGCTATGGGGTAGCTGCTGTTTCACAGATCTCAAATAGATGAACCTAGACTCAGAGTGTGTGGGATGAACTTCTAACTAAGCATACTTAAGACAGAAGAAACAGAACAAAGGGAATTCTCACAGTAGCTTGGTACTTCCAGTTCTAGAATATCTGAACGAAAGCTAAGAGTTGTGAGTAGGGTGGTGGAAGGCTGGGGATTATTTCAAGTGTATCCTCTGGGAGTTAGGGAGAAAATGGGAGAAGTATGGTATTTTGAAGCTCTCCATGAGAGTACTGTGGAATGAGGGTGTCTTGGTAGAGAAAACAGTGCATCTCGGTGTAAGAAAAAGTTTTACTGGTTTGAATATTAGTGAAGAATGAAGGTAGCCATTAAAGGAGGAAAAAATGTATACTAGGATGTCATTTCTAAGAGGAAAAAGAGGAATACATAGCAGTTTGATTAAACCAAATGCACTAAGAAATAGGTAACAATGTATGATACATGATGAACATAAAATAAGATTTAAAAAGTAAAATAAATTGTTTAAATCTTTATAAAAAATGTTTAAGGCAATTCTTCTGTCAACCTAAAGAAAAGAACCGGGGCAAAATTAATATAAGTCAAGAGTTTATTTGGGCCAAGTTTGAGGACGGCAGCCTGGGACCATCGGTTCAAGGTGCCCTGAATATATACCCTGATTAACCACAGCTGTAAGAAGGTTTTTAAAGGAAAAGAGGAGACAGTTCCTAAGTGGTTTACCAAAAATTTATATTAAAATAACATAAGCTATTATTGGTTATGCATTGTTCTTTGCATCACAGATTTCAGGAACATGAAGAAAATGGGTGAAGCAGCTGCTCAGGAACAAAATGCCTTGAAACAATTACCCCAGGATATGGGGAGAATGTGTCTGAAGTCCCTACTCCTGTCTCTCTGGACCTGATACATTTTGAATAACTCACATAGCTCGGAACACTCTGCGTTATTTTCCCTTTCTCACTTCTATTGAAAGGAAAACGGACAATCAGCTAAATAAAAACAAAAACAAAAATTCCAGTTAAATACAGCTTATAAAAATAATTGAACAAAGTAATAAATTATGCCAATAAGTAAGATGTATCTGGCCAGGTGTGGTGGGTCATGCCTATAATCCCAACACTTTGGGAGGCCAAGAAGGGCAGATCACGAGGTCAAGAGATCGAGACCATCCTGGTCAACATGGTAAAACCCCGTCTCTTTTAAAAATACAAAAATTAGCTGGGCGTGGTGGTGTGCACCTGTAATCCCAGCTACTTGGGAGGCTGAGGCAGGAGAATTGCTTGAACTTGGGAGGCGGAGGTTGCAGTGAGCCAAGATGGTGCCACTGCACTCCAGCCTGACAAAAGATGGAGATTCCATCTTAAAAAGAAAACAACAACAATAAAAAACAAATAAAAAAACACATATCTTACTGTGTGTTATGGTCCAAAAAATTAATAGCCACTATTTTAGGTAGTTGGCTAATTTCAACCTGAGTGTTATGTACTTGGTTGAGTCACTTACTATTTCATTTATTCAACAAATATTTATTAAAATCCTTAATGTTTTTCAAGTACTGGGGAAAATGTTTGCATTACAAAGAAAATAAGAAAAACAATTCCTGATTTCATGGTGCCTACATTCTAATGGAGGAGATAAATAATAAACTATTTAGTAAGCCAAAAATAACTTTCTGCTATAATAAGAGTTCTGTGAGAAAGAGAAGGGGTGCTTGCTATAGAATAACAGGAGGTGACATAATGTAGAACGTGTGAGCAGGGAAGGTTACTGAGAAAGTGACATTTAGTTGAATTCACTTCAACTTCTGTTGGATACAAGGTTTGAATTTTCACATCTGGTATTTTACCGCTAGTTGCCTGTTTCTCAACCTCAAACCTCACGTAACATTTATAAAGGGAGTTATTTCATTTCCCTCTATAAAATGAGAATCTAATTTCTACAGAATTACAATGGGTTCATCCACTTAATTAAATTATTTGGAATCGAATTAGACTTATTGTATTTGCCTTTAAGTTTAAAAATACATCTGAATGTGAAGGGAAGGAAAAGAACCTCTAAAACAAGTCTCTAAACCAGTCTTCTAAAAATAACATCAAAAACCCAAGTAATTAGCTAAATAGGCTTCATATTCAAAGAGAAATTACCAATTAACCTTCCCCTGGCCCCCTATGAGGAAAGACAGCGAAAGAGTTGAAGAGGCAGGAATTCCTGCAGTGGGAGGATCTGATCCATTTTGCCGGACGCCCTTGCTGAAGGCAATACTCACTTGAAAGAAAATCGCAGCCACTGATTCCACTTGAGTTTAGAACCTTTTAAGGGCTGAAAGGGAGAGCTTTGTTTGCTGAGAGAAAAACAAACAATCAAGATACAGAAGGAGTTGGCGAAGGAAAGTCTGCCCAGAGTCAGGTCTGTTTTCTGTCAGAAAGTTCGGGTTTGGCAATAGATATAACCAAGACAATTGTTTTATTTTGAGCTCACCACTGGTGAGATGCAATATACAAACATTGTCTGAGCTGTATAATCTTAATTTGCTGATAAAAAGAGGATGTTTTGTTTGTGTTGGAATCAAATGCCTTTCTGGAATTCAGACAATATGTGCCATACCGACGGCTTCTCCTTGGTAGGTTAGGCTGTCCTTACGTGACTTACAGAAGTAGCATATTTTAAAAAAATCCTTACCTGAAAATTGAAAATAGAAAACAAAAAGCTGGGTGTTCTCTTTTCATTGCTCCCATAACACTATCTGTCCTTCTATTTTTGTATTTAGTGAATAGTTTTAACACTGCTTATAAATGTTTTCTTTTAGATTATGAACTCCTTGAGGGATCTTGTATTTTTCTCTTTGCCTGCCTTCCTGCCTTCCTTCCTTCCTTCCTTCCTTCCTTCCTTCCTTCCTTCCTTCCTTCCTCTTTCTTTTCTTTTCTTTTCTTTCTTTCTTTCTTTCTTTCTTTTCTTTCTTTCTCTTTCTTTCTTTTCTTTCTTTCTTTCTTTCTCTTTCTTTCTTTCTTTCTTTCTTT
>NW_012098321.1:265451-318672 GCF_000951045.1 Mandrillus leucophaeus
CTTTTCTTTCTTTCTTTCTCTTTCTTTCTTTCTTTCTTTCTTTCTTTCTTTCTTTCTTTCTTTCTTTCTTTCTTTCTTTCTTTCTTTCGTTTCTTTCTTGTCTTTTTTTCTCCCTCCCCTCCCCTTCCCTCCTTCCTTCCTTTTCTGTCTCATTCTGTCACCCAGGCTGTATTGCAGTGGCACGATCTCACTACAACCTCTGCCTCCTGAGTTCAAGTGATTCTCATGCCTCAGACCCCGAGTAGCTGGGATTACAGGCACATGCTACCATGCCCGGCTAATTTCTGTATTTTTAGTAGAGCTGGGATTTTGCTATGTTGGCCATGCTGGTCACGAACTCCTGGGCTCAGGGAGCTTACCTCAGCCTCCCAAGGTGCTGGGATTATAAGCATGAGCCACCACACCCAGCCAGATCTTGTTTATCTTTGTAATATCAGTGTCAAACCATTTCTGACCTACTTAGACAATGCTGAATTTAAAACAAAATTGGGGATACTTTATCAACCTTCCTTAAAACTCAGTCCAACTTGGGCTTTTGTCCCTTTCCCTATGATAAAATTATGTTTGCCAGTGACTTCCATGGCCTTCAGTGGCTGATACTGTACCTATCATCAGCGTTGGGCGTGATTAGCTTTGTTTTCCTTCTGGGACAACATAATTCTTTGTTTTCTTCCCTTCCTCAACCACTGGAGTGCCTCAGGGCTCAGGTGTAGGATCCGTTCTTCATCAACACTGTCCACCTGATCTTATTTACTCTATTTGAATGTGGCATCCACATTTATTTTGAAACCCCAAGAGCTCCCCATGAAACAGCTGTATCATCCTGCCAGTAGCTTTCACTTGCTCACATACCTGGGATCTCAATTGTATCTGGCCAACATCAAATCCTGATCTTTCTCCCTCAAGCCAGTTTCTCTGCAAATCTTTTCCTTCTTTGTAAATGGCAAGTCCACCCTTCCAAGGACTCAGGACCCCAAATTTGGAATGTCCTTCACTCCTTTTTCTGCTACCCCACTTAACGAATTTACTAGAACAATCCTATTGTCTCCTCCTTCAATATATATTCAGAAACTGACCACTTTCCCCCACTGCTATTACTGTTGTCCAAGCCAATGTAATCTCTCATTTGGACTAAAATTTGAAGGCTGAGCATCTAATGACAAAGTTCATGTTCCTTTCACCTTTTCTAGGTGGTTTTCAAACCTGGCTGTACATTAGAATCTCCTGGGAAACTTTAAAAACAACTAACGTCCAGGCATCAAATCACCTCAGAAACCCTGATGTAATTTGTCTGGTGTGGAGCGCAGGCAGGGGTATTTTTCTTATTTTGATAATCTGTAAGTGGTTCAAAGGTATAGTTGGGATTGTGAACCAGTACTATATCATGTTGAAGGTGGGGGCGGGCGTTGAAGTATATCATAATGTAATGCTTTAAAAGCGTGGTCTGTGAACCCCAAATATCTGAGACAGGTCTCAGTCAATTTAGAAAGTTTATTTTGCCAAAGTTAAGTATGCATACCCGTGACACAGCCTCAGGAAGTCCTGATGACATGTGCCCAAAGTAGCAGGGGCACAGCTTGGTTTTATACATCTTAGGGAGATATGAGACATCAATCAATATATGTAAAATGTACATTGGTTCCATCCAGGGGGCTTCCAGGTCATAGGTTGGTAAGAGACAAATGGTTGCATTCTTTTGAGTTTCTGATGAGCCTTTCCAAAGGCAGCAGTGAGATATGCATTTATCTCAGTGAGCAGAGGGATGACTTTGAATTCTGTCTGTCCTTTGTCCACAAGGAAATTCCGTGTAGCTTTTTAAATTTAGTATCTGTCTTTTTTTTTTTTTTTTTTTTTTTTTTTTTGAGACAGAGTCTACTCTTGTCGCCCAGGCTGGAGTGCAATGGCGCGATCTCAGCTCACTGCAACCTCCGCCTCCCGGGTTCAAGTGATTCTCCTGCCTCAGCCTCCTGAGTAGCTAGAATTATAGGTGCCTACCACCACGCCCGGCTAATTTTCTGTATTTTTAGTAAAGACAGGTTTCACTATGTTGGCCAGGCTGGTCTCGACCTCCTGACCTCATGATCCACCCGCCTTGGCCTCCCAAAGTTCTGGGATTACAGGTGTGAACCACCGCGCTTGGCCGCTAGCCTTTTGAAGAATAAAATGGGAGGCATGTTTGCCCTAAGCAGTTCTCAGCTTGACTTTCCCTTTGGCTTAGTAATTTTGGGGTCCCAAGATTGATTTTCCTTTCACAGGTCCAAGATCAACAGCATCAGTCTTCTCTGATGACTTGTTACAAATGCAAAAACCCTGAATTAGAGACTCAAGGCTTAGGGTTTAACTACATTTTAAAAAGCCATCTAATGTATAGCCAAGTTTGAGAACCCTTAACCTAGAGATTAAGGGCCTTGACTTCGGGTTGAAAAAGATCTAGGTTTTAAATGGACTTTCAACACTAAATCAAGTAATTCAACACCTCTAAGCCTCAATTTACCTAGATATGAACAAAGGTAATGTTATTTACTGCTCCGAAAAATAATGAGATAGTTAATGTAAATCACTTGGCCCGTACCAATTGTTCAACACATAGTAACTAATACTAAAGGGTATTTTGGAAAGAGTAATGAGTCAGAAACTGAGTCTATAAATAAGCCTATTTTTAAAGATCTGGGGAAGACAGTTATGGGAATATGAAGTAGGTAACCTGAGAATTGTATGAGTATATTATGCTTTAGAAGACACTCAACAGCTAATATTGAAAAATGGGCAAAAATGTCCAGCACACGGAATACTTAAAGAGTTGCTTTCCTCAACAGAATTGGAACTACCTCAGGCACACTGTTGAACATACAATAGTTACATAAGTAATAGTTTTACTAACATTTCCTACTGTTTCATTTTGTTAGATAAAGATATTGCTGACTTGCTTTTAGCATCATCTGTTTAAATATTCTTTGGATGTTTAGATAAGAGGTTTGGTCATGCAAAGTACTGATGGCAAATGGGTTAGATTTGAACTTTGGGGTTAAGTAAACTTCCTTTTTGAGCCAGGGCTCACTCCCTCCCATTCTCCCTGAGAGATCCGGAGTCTTAAAGCATTTGTATGTGGCCAACAGGAGGAAGGCATGTGTAGAGAGAATGAAAGGTTCCTGAGATTTTAAATTAGATTCACCTGTTTATTCTGGAATTTTTCTTTTGTGGTTTAGTGACAAAGGACTTTGTATGTGTATGTATGTGCACATGTGTGCATCTTTAAGATATCCTTACAAGGTTACCAAATATTATTATCTGTTTTAAAGTACTTAAAACGACTGCATGTTCTATCTATCTATCTATCTATCTATCTATCTATCTATCTATCTATCTATCTATCTATCTATCTATCTTTCTTTCTATCATCTGTCTATCTATCTCAATCAATCATCTATCTGTCTGTCTGTCTATCTCTCTGAGTGTGTGTGTGTATAAATCGTAAAATAGGAATGCCAGTAAATGGTCTTATAGTCTTTTAGGGTGTTTGCAATTGGATTTACTATTACCACTGAAATTGTCTTAAATTTGAGGAATGTGAGGTATTGTACAAGAGAATTGAACTCAGGCTTGATTCCTTTGCTTCAGAAGATGCTTAAGTAGGTTAGGTAAAATTCTAGAGGTTCTTGAAAAGTTTTGAAAAACAATCAGAATTTAAACTTGGAGATAGGTAGATAGAAAGATAAATTTTTGGGCAAGATGGAAGGATTGATTTGAGAACATTTGCTGAAAAACGTGAGTGCAGGGGATATTGCATAATACACCAGCACATACACATGAAGAGAGTCCTCAAAAACATGTCACAGTGTTGGAGAGAAAATGCCAAGAATACTTTTCCCATTAATCTAAAAGTTCAGTTTTTGGTTTAATATTTCTCATGAATTTAGGATAAAAATAATTGACTTTACTAATTTGTTTATGCTCAAATACGACTTTAACAGGTATTCTGTCAGGATGTAAAATTTTTATTCGTGGAGTTTAGAATATGATCATGTCACTTACGTGAAAAAAAATAACAGTGAATCAAAAGATATACTATAGTATAGCAAATTTTGAATTGTGATTCTGGCATTCATTTCATAAAAATTTCTTTTATTGAAATGAAAAAATAACATAAGTAGATATACATTTCGATCATCAAAAAGGGAGAGAATCTCGGTGTATGCATTTAAGCAGTTTTCAGTAATACATTACTGCAAAATTTATAATACCATGAATTCTAGATCAGTACTCTAAATGAGGCAATTAAACCTTCGTATAAGTACTGTGTCTTTCTTCTGAAAAAAAAAATCGGTCACTAATTTTGTGTTTTATAGTTGTTAAAAAGAAAGCTTTATAGTTTAATTTTACCCTGGTTAACCTTAACTTGTCAATGATTATTGAAGATTTGTAAGACTATTTACTCTACTAATCCATAAAAAATGAGGTTACCATAGTAACTAGTATGTCTTTAATACTCGGCTTATGTAACCTCTGAGATTCAGAATAGTTTTTCATCTGAACTCTTCTATCAGCTACACTGATTTCCGATGCTCTATTGAACTTTGTACTATAAAGGGAAGTGCTTTCTTTACTGATTATGCAAAGCCTGGGTATTTTTAGACAATTTGTTCATAATACAGTCCAAGTGCCTTGGATGTTTGGGAAATTTTAAAGGCGGACATAATTTAAAAGCACTTTCAAAAGACTTTGGGAATAGCAAAGAAGTGGTGGTGGAATATTTGTTTAAGTAACTGTGGACTTAGAGTTTCAATTTTCAGAAATGTCTTGAAGTAAAAAGGATCAGTTGTTTGATGCATATGTTATTCTGAGAAATTCTTCTATAGGGAGATTACATCTTGTTATTGGGAGACTATCTTATTAACTCAGATCATGTAAAGAAATGCAAATCTTTCTTACTTCCTAATAAGTTCTGCTACAAATAATATATACATGATTTTTGCAAGGAATGAGCAGAATTGAGATTCTGGAAATTTAACACACTCTTCATATGGCTCATTTTCATGCTGTTGCCTCTATTTGGAATGATTTCATCATTTCTGCACACCTGCATTCCTATCATACCCCTAATATTTCATGGTTTACTCCTATTTGTTCTTTACATCGTATCTGAGATGTCATGTTCTCTGGTAATATTGCTACGTTAAGACTTTTTATACATGCTTGTATAATATCTCTTGAAGATAGTTTCATGCCTAATTGTAATGGTTGGTTCACTTGTCTGACATTCACTTGCTCAGGTGTCCTGAAGGAAAAGGCCAAGGTATTAGGGCTTGGCCTTGGTGCTGTTGGCTTAAAGACCCATTTAGTGCCTTCATTCATAGTAGGTTTCCAATAAATATTATGTCAATTAGTTGCTCAGGTGTCCTGAAGGAAAAGGCCAAGGTATTATAGCTTGGCCTTGGTGCTGTGGGCTTAAAGACCCATTTAGTGCCTTCATTCATAGTAGGTTTCAAATAAATATTATGTCAATTAGCTGTATTTAGTTTCCTATGACTGCCATAACAAAATACCACAAACTGGGAAGCTTAAAACAACAGAAATTTATTTTCTCCAGTTCTGGAGGCTAGGTAGTTGAAAACAAGGTGCTAGAGTTGGTTCCCGCTGGAGGCTCTCAGGGAGGATCTGTTCCATGCTTTTCTGCTAGCATCCTTGCAATTACTGGCAATCCTTGGTATCCCTTGGTTTGCAGTCATCACATCACTTTAATCAATCTCGGACTCTATCTTCACTTAATGTTCTCCCCTGTGTCTTTGTCTGTCTCTTCTCTTCTCATAAGGACACCAGTTATGTTGGATTAGGTCCACCCTATGACCTTATCTTAACTATGTCTCCAAAGACCCTATTTCCAAATTAGGTTACATTTACAGGTATCAGTGTTTAGGACTTCAAGACATCTTTTAGGGGACACAAGGCAGCCTACAACAGTAACCATCTAGTGCATTCTGCCTTCAGGACTGGATTGATAAACAATCTTAACCAGGGGCAGGTTAGTCACTAAGTTGCTAACTAGTTCATTGCTTAGTCATTTTACTTAACAGGATGACATTCACAGAATGAAAAGTACTTGGTCTGATTATTTGAATTGTCTTGACATCCAGACCTGATAACTACTTAGAGAATTTTACGTACTGATAGTAGACTCTGTGACTCCGTCAGCAAATGTATGAACTAGTTTGCTATATGGATACAACTTCAGCAGTTCTTAAAAGGATAAATTTATTTGCAGCAATTTCAGAATTAGGCCCAAGGAACTGTGTTGTATTCAGGGTTGTTAATTCTTATGTGTAACTCAAAGTCTCACATTTTTAATTTGGGTCATCTTTATTTGGCACCCACTGCAAGGCATGGGGAGAGGAGGCAGCAGAAAAGTTATTTCTTGGCATTTAGAAACTAGTTGATTAACATGCAAATTTTATTCAAAGTAATACAAAATATGCATCTATTATTTTTGGTTCATCAGATTGAGTTATTTTTAATTTTAATAAGATGCAACAATAATTAAGTGATTTAAAATATATAATTTAATACTGGACTAGTTTTGCAGTAGCAATGATTGCCAGGTTGCACACGAAGCTCCAGGTACAGGATCCGCTACAAGATCCCACAGGCAATAGGCTGAGAATGGGACCTGGAAACCAGCCCACATTGGTGATGACTAGGGAAGATTTTAGAGTTCCAGGGAGAGAATACAAATAAACTCGAACTAGCACTAGGCAAGAGAGGAATTTTTACACGTGTGTGTGTGTGTGCATGTGTGTGTCTGTTTCCTTTTTAAATATTGTTTTATGTTAAAAGGTTAATGTGGTTTGGATCTAATTGGGTGTGAATGTGGACAGGTGGAAATGTACATGAATGTTGACGGGTCTGTGTATTTAGTACATAAATGGATATTGCAGCTACTGGTAGATGCTTTGCAACTTCCAAAAGATATGCGTCCTAGTTCTCTAAATTAATAAGACATTAGTGTTTTAGAATATAAAAAATTATCACAAAGGGTTTTCTTATTTTTATTATTCCACTAAGCCAGCAGGGGGAAGTCACACATTACATTTTGGTGGGCTTCAGAAATATTTCTTCAGACTTTTTCTTAAAAAGGTCCATGCTCTTAGTAAAAAAAAGTAAATAATTTAAAACAGAGAGCTTGTAGTTATGATTCTCATAAGCATGCTAGTATCCATTCTAAAAAACAAGACTTAAACTTTAAATTCTTTACCTTTTCTAAATAAAAAATAAATGAAACACTTCAATATTCCCAGCAGAAAGTATTAAATAATTACCTTGTTGTTGAGATATGAATAATGTTTTCAAATGGCTAATTTTATTTATAACATCAGAAATGTAATCACTGAATTTAAATGACACTGCAAAAAGTAAAGGAGAATCTCTTCATCAGTATTTAGTGCTAGAAGTAAATTATTTTGATACATGCCACTGTATTCTTCATCTGGTTTTTTATTTTTTGTAGTTTAAAAACATCTGATAGAGAAAGAAAACATTTTAACTTTCAAGATACAAACAAGAATAGCTCTTTGCCAACAGAAAACATAATATGGGGACTCTATGGCTATTGTTTCTAAGAATGTAAGAGATGATTACATCACATTGTGTATTCTGTAGGAAAAACACTTTAATGCAGATATGGCTATTAATAGAATGATCTAAGTCAATATATTGTACAGTTTTGAGTGACATAGAAGAATTACATCATTATTCTCTGTATTTTGATTTCTGTACTAAGTTAATCATGTTCACTGTTTCATCATCAATTATCATTCACTCATTTTGTAAAATGTTAGCATCTGCATTTAATGTTACTGTATTGTTTCTGTTTACTACAGCTGGTTGCAATAGACTCAAATGACAATTTCAGAGCTATGTATAAAAGGTCACAAAAAATAAACATTCAAAACAGAAATATCTTACTTCCAGAAAGTGTAAAATTTAAGTACAAGATGTCAAAAGTTATGACAACTGGAATGTGTTCATCTCATTATATGTAAATTCATCTATTTGAAAAATGCATTTTTTAAAGTAAATCATTAGGTAACATTTATCTTAAAAATCATAAATTCTCCATCATTATGATTGTTCTGTGTTGCCAATTACATATAAATGTTAAATTACAGAGAAAACAAATACAAAATAATCATCACGTATTTTAAAATTTGCAAAAACATAAAAAGTTATAAAAAAGATTCAGTTCAAGAAGTAGAACAAAGGGCATTAAAATAGTACTTACTATAAAGACAAAACTACATAATTTATATAATGCATATTTTATAGAATTTTAATTATACTACACACACCCACACACACCCACACACACACACACACAATGCTAAAATGTGTAGTAAAAAATTCACAGTGGTAGGGCAGGCAGAACAACAAGGTGACAAGATAGCTATACCTCCAAATCTGTATCCGCCATCACCAAGACTTATTTCAAAGTGTTAAACCTAGAAGTGAATCCAGTAACCAGCCTTCAGAAGAAGATTTTTTCCAAAGTGCTGTTGAATTAGAATCCCAAATGGCTAATGGAATAGGAATGAAATAATTATTTTCTTTCATTTGCTGGAGAAAATACTGAACTATGAGCTTTTCACTACTGGGGTTAAAATTGTAAGCATTCTATTCGTAAAGGAGTGTCTTTTTTCTAAAGATTGACGTTTAGTAGCTGAATTTTAAAGCTGTGAGAACACAGCAGTTATATGTTAAACCTAGTGCAAACCTGACCTAGATTATTTTCATTGACTAGAAATTATGAAAAATATCAATAATTTTATTGGCAAAAAGATACATAGAATAAGTAGTAATCTTCAGAACTAAACAAGGTATCCAGACGTACTGAAAAATTTGGGGCAAAGCAATTGGAGAAAAATCAGTCATTTTCTTCTAGATAGATTATATATTCTTCAACAGTGAGTTTTATGACTATTATTTTTATTTCCCCACCTGCTCTTCCAGGAACAGCTGCATATAATGGTTACTAAATACGTATTTTTTAAATGATCACGTTTCCTTTTAATTCATGTAACATTTTAATCTGTAAATGTAATCACAGAAAGTCACCTCATTTTTAGCTTTACTGATTAGAGATGAGCATTGATATTACGGTAAGAGTGATATAACATATGGTGGGCCTAAGTGCATGAATTTTGTATTCCCAGGTATCCTTTCAATATCCTGTCATTTTATGTTGTTATTTGTAATATCTTTGTGTTAACATGCCTCATGGTAATTTAGGAGCAGTGACATAGTCTTACTAAAAAAATGCTAGGGCTCTTGGCTTAAAATGTTCACTTGCATTTAGTATTACAAAAATGTACATGTTGGGATTAAGTGGCCTGAAAATGTAAGACGAAACGGAAGTAACGCAACCTACTGCAATAATATTGTGCCAATATTCAGGCAGGGCACAGAGGAAAAACACAACAGGTTTTGAAACCAATCAAATTAATCACAGCCTAAGCTGGGCAAGAGAGAGGGAACGATTGCTATTCATCAGATCATGCTGTGATGATGGAGGAAACAGATCTGATAATTTGGTTACTGGGCTATAGATAACAGCATTGTGTAAACCTTTCCCAAGTAACTAACTTCTGGGAATGTGTGTGAGTATTTCTATGGCTTGGAAGTAGGAGTCGAATCGCTGTTATAACTCGTAGTATGTTTTAAGGTGGGCAACCCAGATGCAACAAAAACCGTTCAAATATGAGATCAAGCAATAATTCATGATTCACAGAAAACAGTCAGGGAAAGGGAGCTAACAGTATGAAACTGATAAACAGAATATCAGAGTAGTAGCCCTTGAGATATTATGAGCCAGAGATCTATAAATGCAATTATAGGCTTCCACTTTTCATTTTAATGTCATATTAACCCCTTAAAACCTTTTTTTTGTGTCCAATAGAATCAGTGTACCTAATAGTCATTCAACTCATAGACTCTACCTCAGGGTGGTAATTTGAGAGCCTGGAATGCCAGCTGAGGAAAGACATGGGAAGTCAGCCAAGATCAGCACTGCCTTTCTGTCAGCTCCTACTTGATTTTCCTTGCATCGATGGTGCTATCTAAAGAAATTGCTAAATGGAGTGATGGATGTATTTGTTAATAATGTCTTTATCTGTATAATGAAGTGATGGTTGGTAATCCTGGCCTCTGAGAATTTTTGAATCCAGATTTTGTAAAATATATAAGCCTTGCGTTACTGTGAGCCAGCAAGACAGTGTATCTCTTTGAAATGAAGGTGAACTTGACTAAAATTTCAGATCTAACATCTTCTAGCTGTATGACTTTGGACACCTCACTTATTCTCTTTTCCTCACTTTCTTTGTTTATAAAATGGAGATGTTACATGTCCATTTGTATGGTTCATATGACAAACACTTCATATGGTTGCTGTAAAGAGAAAATGAAATCATATATGTGAACTGTTTACTGGCATACTGACAAGTAGAAGATGCTTACTTGTTAATAGCTATTTCTATGGCCACAAGATGCTCTTCACTATTGAAAAGCTTCATATATTGGAAATGAATACTATTATTTAAACTTGGGAGCTATCAAATGCATTTCATATTTTCTGTTTGAAAAATATGATGTAAAATAAGTTAATATCAAGGAAATATTGGTAGTTCACAAAGTCATTTGCAATGGTCTCCAAAGACTGAATGCTGCATTTTAATGAGTGAAGCTGATACTATAACTTTTTAAAGTAATGATGTATTTTCATGGCTCCTGTCTCTGTAAAAGCCAAGTGTTCAAAGAAATGCATTAAAAAATTAATGGATATACGAATGCTTTTGGTCTCCACTCTCTTCTTGCAATGACAAACAAAACAACGGGATAATACCTTAAGTTAAAATGGCAGTGTTTTCTTCTTTCTTAGGATTTCCTCTTATAGGAAGAGTTAAACACCTATTGTAGGCTGAATTTTGTCCTCTTCAAATTCATATGATGAAGTCCTAACTCTCAGCATCTCAGTATGTGAACTTACTTAGAAGTATGGTTGTTGCAGATGTAATTAGTTAATATAAGGTCACATTGGAGTACAGTGGGCCGCTAATCCAATAAGACTAGAGTTTTTGTTTGTTTGTTTGTTTCGAGACGGAGTCTCGCTCTGTGGCCCAGGCTGGAGTGAGCCGCGCCATCTTGGCTCCCTGCAAGCTCCGCCCCCCGGGTTCCCGCCATTCTCCTGCCTCAGCCTCCCGAGGAGCTGGGACCACAGGCGCCGCCACCGCGCCCGGCTCATTTTTGTATTTTTAGTAGAGACGGGATTTCACCGTGTTCGCCAGGATGGTCTCGATCTCCTGATCTCGTGATCCGCCCGCCTCGGCCTCCCAAAGTGCTGGGATTACAGGCGTGAGCCACCGCGCCCGGCCGAAGACTAGCGTTCTTGTGATTTCATAAAAAGGGGAAATGTAGACACAGACGTGCACGGAGAGAGAACACCATGTGACCATGAAATCGGAGATCAGGGCGATGCATCTAAAGGCTAAGGAATGTCAGTGGTCGCCAGCAAACCACCAGAAGCCACGAGAGAGGCCTGGAGTGGATTCTCTCTCACAGCTCTGAGAAGGAATCAGCCGCGCTGAAACCTTACCTTGAACTTGTATCCTCCAGAAGTGTGAGACAATAACATTCTGTTGTGTAAACCAGCAGTTTGTGGTACTGTGTGGCAGTGCCCTTAATGAACTATCACCAGATAATTAATCAGAATATGAATTCTGGGGAACAGAGTATAAAATTGTATTCGGCTTCACAGAGTTATTGCTATGAAATAAGTTACCATGATTAAGTAGCTTATAAAAACACACATTTATTATCTGACGGTTCCCATAGGTCAAGAGTCCAGGCACAGGTTGGCTGGATTCTCTGTTCAGTTTCTCACAAGGCTGCTATCAAAATATTAGCCAGGCTACATTCTTGTTTGAAGGCTTGGAATAGGGAAGAATCTACTTCCAAGCCCATTCAGGTTGTTGGCAGAATTCTTTTCCTTGTGGTTGCATGACAGGTTCCCATTTTTCCCCCTAATTGTTGCCTGGGGACTAGTCTCTGCTCCTAGAAGCTATCTGCTGTTCCTTACTTGGTACCCGCTTCACAGCCAGTTCACAACATTAGCTGTTCACTTTTTCAGGGTTCTCTTACTCCATTCTACTAAGTGTAAGTCTCCAGTGGAGCCTTATGTAATGTAAGGTAATGCTGGTAGCATCTCATCACCTTTACCATATTTTAATGGTGAGATATATTCACAGATTTTATGCACACTCAAAGAGAGATTGACTACACAAGGATGTAACTCATTAGGAGTCACTGTAGGGTGGGCTGATAAAAGATACTGTTTTGTTTGTTTGTTTGCTTTGTAACAAAAAAGCACCATCAGAAAACCAAACACTGCATGTTCTCACTCGTAGGTGGGAATTGAACAATGAGATCACTTGGACACAGGAAATGGAACATCACACACCGGGGCCTGTTGTAGGGTGGGGGGAGGGGGAAAGGATAGCATTAGGAGATACACCTAATGTAAATGACGAGTTAATGGGTGCAGCACACCAACATGGCACATGTATACATATGTAGCAAACCTGCACGTTGTGCACATGTACCCTGGAACTTAAAGTATAATTAAAAAAAAAAAGCACCATCAGCATTCACACTTGCCCGTGCGCAGGAAAACACACACACACACACACACACACACACACACACAGAGACACAAGAAGCAGATCAGCTGTTCAATGAGAAAATCATCATAGCATAACAAGGTCTGCAACTCCATCATAATCAAGTTCTAAAGACAGGGCTATATTGTTACTCTCTGAGGAAGATTAACCACTACAGACCAAGCCAAGATACTCTGGGATGTCCATTGCCATTCTTTAAAAGGCTCTTTAGTTTTTCAATATTTCCCAAGCTATGATTAAACATATTATCATCTTTTATATACACAAAAAAGATATATTTAAACACCTCTGGTCTACATGTGAAATAAGAATGAAATGTTTAGCATTATATAGAAAAAACTAAGAATATGTTTGAATTATAAGAATCAAAAGAAGGAAAAATAAAACTGACCAAAATTATTGATGTATTTTTGATTAACTAGCTCTTTCAATAAGATATACAACTAAATATAGTTAATAAAGGGCTAAAATACTAATATTATAGATAAAGTTTGGAAATTTTAATTAAACATAATTGGAAAAATATTTTCCAAGTCCTAGATCTATTTATTCTGAAAAGGTTTAGATACTGTGATTCAGTTGTAATTTAAACATATACTACCAGGTAAATTGTATTTCCATTAATACTATATTTTTCTAGGTATACGGTTAATAGATAAAAGGGAAAACATCTCAAAATTTAACTCAAACTTGTATATTATCTGAGTTTATATTAATGTCATGGAGTGTATTCTCTTACTTGTATTTTTTCATTTGTAAAGATTTTTTTGAAGTTATATGTTGATGAGGTTAAACAAACATTCTGCAGAGTTAAAATTAAAATGTACATACCATATAAGAGGATCAGTCAGCAAGGATTGCTTTCTAAATTTTACATCCCCAGATAGCCATCAGGCAGCCAGCAGAAAAATGCCTTTTGTAGCCATGGAATCTCCAGTTTATATCTCTGACATTATGTTGAGATTCGACAGATGGAAGCCCAGCAGTAGACATGCAAAGTGGATGCCAAATGAGGCACATATACATAGCAGAGTGGTGCCCCACCCAGGTGGTCATCTTCTCCTTTCCAGAACCTTTCACAGGGCTCACTCCAAACTTAGACTATGCTGTAGCGATGTTGACACGTTCTTCAGTCATTGGTGAATGTCAGTGGGCTCTTGGCTCTCTGCATAAGGAACTTTAGCATGCTCTCTGCTCTGTACATATGTCCAAGTTGGCAGTCACTTGGCATGGTTGCGGAAGTGTCTCTATCTGTCAGAAATCCTCCCCACCTTCGGGACAGAGATAGACAATATGAGTGTGTCAGCAAGAATGCTATCATTGGCTGAGAAAGGATGTCCTTGGAAATAAAAATTTTGAGATATTTTAGAAGCAATTTTATAAGTTATCTCTACCATTTAAATCAAGGATCTATTAATCTTCTCTAACACAGGAAAAATCCAATTAAAACAGAAAAAAAATGACAATTTTAGCCAAGACTTCCATAATCTTTCAGAGTTCACTATCATACCTTGAGCAATTGAGCCATGAGTAGAGATCAAGCTTATGGAGGACTAGAACAGATTTCTAACATAACATTATGCAAGGTATTAAAAACAAACTAATGGCCAATATTTTTAATAAATTAAAATTACATGAACAGATTAGAAGAAACAGAATTATGCAAGTAGTCTATATCAAGTTTGCCTAACCTGCAGCCCCAGATGGCTTTGAATGTGGCCCGACATGAATTTGTCAACTTTGTGAAAACATTATGAGATTTGTTTGCATTTTTTTTTAAATTTAAGCTCATCGGCTCTCGTTAATGTTAGTGTATTTTATTTCAGATCTAACATTTTCTAGCTGTATGGATGAAGACAATTCTTCTTCCAATGTGGATCAGGGATGCCAGAGATTGGACACCGCTGCCTAATGTTCACTAATCAGTTTCCAAATATCTTCAGCAGGATGTGTAAGTTTCTGCTGTCATATGCACCTATGTCAATACTTCCATTTATTCTCCTCATCACCCAGCTAATGGAAGACATCCAAATCATTATGCTTCAAATTTGTCAGGTAACCTTGAAATAATTGGTTGAACTGGTTCCATTTTAAATGAACTTCTCTATTATCTTTTCATGTCAGTAATGCTATTTTTAATTGTTATATTCATTCATTCATCTATTCATACCAACAACTATTTACTGAACTCACGACATCCTGTTCAACACTTAAAGAAGTCCCTCCAACTATGATCGCTAACTAATTACATGAATCACCATCTACTCACTCAAGACAAAAGCTTGAGAAACATCCTTGACTTTTTCCTTTTATTCATGTCTCACATGCAATGAGTTCTTAGTCTTCTAATTCTATTTCCTAAATGTCACAGATCAGTCATCCTGTTTCCAAAGCCAACAGCAGTATTTTTTGCGATGTATTCAAATAACCATGAATAGCACTGTTCAACCTAAACGTTGGAAAATATATCAATGTCATTCTCTTTTATGATAGTAAGGACACATTTTTCACAGAAGGATAAATATTACCACTTTTAGTCATCCTTGGAAGAATAATTGTGAGATAGTGTAAGTAGGGATTACAGCAAATTTTGGAAAGGAACTTTTCCTCTTGTATAAGTGGAGGTGATGGACAATTGAGTCTCATTTTTACATGTGGAAAAGTTGTTTAAATGCACTTTAAAAAACGAAACTTATTATTTCACTGACACGCCTATATCAGGAATGGAAATCTTAAACTTTTGCTTTTTGTTGTTGTCGTTGTTGTTTTCTTGATATGACAGAAACAGCAGAAGAGAGATTGCTAAGTCCCTATGCAGCCTGAGTCCAGAACATTTCTGGTCTACTACAGGCCACGGGGACTTATCTGAGTTCCAGTTTGATGGGTGAGTAAGCTGCCCAATGCCCTCCAATGAACAATGAATCATAATACCTAGAAAATTCTAGGGAAAAAGAAAGAGGGGAGTTGAGGTAAAACTGGACTTTATATTTACCTAGGCAAATACTGGCTGGGATCCTGACATCAGTCATCATTGGTTAAGTCCTATGTAGCTGCAATGGAAATTACTGGCCACAAACATGGGATCTGGGGGTCGATTCAGCCCATGAGCTTGAATCTGGATCCTCCTGGGATCTTCAGCAAATAATTTACCTTCTCTCTGTCTCAGTATCCTCACATAAAAGGAGACATAATAATAATAACACCCATCTTGGAATGGTGTGACGAGGTTTAAATGAGATAATACAGATAAACATTTAGAACCCCATCGGCCACGGAATAAGTGAGAAACAAGTGGATGATAAATACTAACTCTGATTGCAATTCAGACCCTATAGCTGCAAGTGCGATTTATACTGACTTCACTTCCACATTCTACCTGCCTCCAGGTTGTCCTCTCTGACCCGTCCTCCACCGTTGCTCACATAATTGCCAGAATGTTTCCTAAAACTAGAATTAATCATGTCATTTCCCCAGCCTCACTTTTTTTGGGAACTCTTCATAGCTTTCAGGTTAGATCAAAACTTCTCAACTTGAAATGTCAATAGGGTGACCATGATTTATCCTGGAAGGTTAAGAGTGAGAATTTGCACTTTTAATTACTTTGGACAGCAGGCATAACTCTGGCTTATCCCACGCAAACAGAAACATTAATACAAAGTCCTTTTGTGGTCTGTTCTCCAACCTCACCAGTCAGTTTCCTGTTCCTCTGCTGCAGCCACACAGACCCAACAACTGCCCCTGAACTATCATATTTTTCTGTGCCTTTGTACGCATCGCCCTCTTTGCCTGATAACCATTACGACCCTCACTCTCTCCTCCTCATTCATTCACAAAATTATACGTGTTCTTCTAAGCCATTGCCAAGTTTTGGAAATCTCCCTGGATTCATGAAATCAGAATCATTTATGTTTCTATGTGTAATGCAATCTGTGCTTTCTTTATCACTGTAGAAATAAAATGACAATAGTTGCCAGATACATAATGTCTTCAATGCCAATTACCCTGATACCAGGATGATTTTTTTAATTTGTGTTTTCTCGGAAAAACTCTGCAAAGTGTACTTATAATTTTTGAATTTTTAAAATTCAAAAGTCAGTGGTGGAGACAATGTTCAAGTTCAGATAGATCTGTATCTAAGCACATCTTTTTGCCAAATTGGCCTCTCATCTCATCAAAACAGTTATTACAAAGAATGGTAATAAGCTATTTATTATCTCTCTGCCTAAATTATACATTTCTTGAAGGTTAATATTATTCCTTATTCATTTTTGCTTTTAAGTTTTCTGTACCTCAGTCCAGTGTTTGGCACATGATAAGAGTGCTGTAAGTGTTTGATGAATGAATACATCACTAAGTCTTGACCAATTCCATGACTGTGAAAAACAGCCAGTGTCTTTCAGTTCAAAGGCATGCTTCCTGAGTTGTCTACCGTTGGATACATTTCTCCACCAGGAACAGGGCTGTGGTTCTTATATCTCAGATGACTACCTAATAAGGTCCTGGAATCCTAACACCAGCACTGGGTTAAAGCATTTACAAAAAAAATCAAGGTAATCTTACACATATGGGAAGGCACAAAGGGAGTATTTCATAGGAGGATAGCGGATCAGGAAAACAAAACATTTACTGTATGATGCATCAGGAATTTTAAATAAAGACTGCCTCCATTATTTTGTTTTAGAATTAACCAGAAAGACTACTTTTCAACAACTTGCTGAGAGCATTAATGAAATAAAAGTTTTGATAAGGCCACGAAAAGGAAGAATGAGAGGTAATTTTGGAGCATAAGGGTGCTGTGGAGGAGGCCAGGTCTTAATGGGATTTTGAAGCAGGGGACTTTGGATAGCTAGATGACAATATGGTGAGAGTGACAGTATGGTGGCTCTGAGATTCTGGTGATTTGGAGAAGGGAGGGTCAGCTCATGAAAGAAGGGCAGTGGCACAGAGAAGAGTTTAGTCCTGTGAACACCCAAAGGCAAAGCGAATCTGCTGTTTGACTCTCATATTCCTGTCGACCGCAGGCTGACTGCTGTAGGCACAGATGGAATACCTCATAAACATGATTCCTTGTATTACGGACAGAAAAAGTGTCTGAGCATACTTTATGACATGAGCAGCTGAGCATGCAAACCTTTGGAGGGATCTGTGAAAATTAGTGACCTTTAATGCTTTGGATCTAAAATGTTAAACCCGTACGACGCTATCTCAACACAATACAGGAATCCTCCCGGTTTTTATTTCTACTTTGGTTTTACTTGAATTACAGTCCGTGGGATTACGCAATATCCACACCATGGAGAGAAACGTAGATTATCAGAGCTAGAAGAGGACTTGTGAATCCCCTCATTCCATGACCTCATTTTATAAATGAGAACATGGAAGCAAAGAGACATTACATGATTTGCCTGAAATTACTCAGCTAGATCATCGTAAGCTAAGCTGCTCCAGGGTTCTGGTTTCTAGATTCAAGTTTCAGTTTGTTTGTTTTTTTTTTCCAGTGGTGCACAGTTCCAGTGACAATTATGTTATCAACTTACAGCTCTCTCTACATTGATAAATGGATGATAGACACTTGTTACATATATGCACGTGTGTGTGTATATATAATATATATATTGTATTATATTATATATATATATAGAGAGAGAGAGAGAGAGACTCTTGCTATGTTGCTGGACTCAAACTACTGGGTTCAAGCTATTCTTCTGCCTCAGCCTCTCAAGTAGCTGGGATTACAGGAGAGTGCCATTATGCCTGGTTTGTCCATACATATTTGAATACTTTAGAGCTTCATATAGTTAGGGAAGTCAGGATCTTTCTGATGAAAAGGGGTAGATGCTGCTAACATTTATGTGTAACATTG
The DNA here is from genome assembly GCF_000951045.1 of Mandrillus leucophaeus. Taxonomy (NCBI): domain Eukaryota; kingdom Metazoa; phylum Chordata; class Mammalia; order Primates; family Cercopithecidae; genus Mandrillus; species Mandrillus leucophaeus. The sequence continues at coordinate 284,034 of NW_012098321.1, forward strand.
AAATATGAAGTATTGCTAAATGTATTACTAGTAGATAGAAGTATGGAGGACAATAGCAACTTACAGGAAAATGTACTTCAAGTAAGAGGAATTGCTCAATGATACAATTGTCTCTTATATTATATTCCTTAAAAAAAAAAACACCTTGTTTCTCAATATGTAGTCTATAGGGCAGCACTGTTGGCATCACTTAGGAGCTTCTTCTAAATACAGTTTTGAGTCTCACCCTGACCTACTGGAGCAGAACCTGCATCGGAAACAATCCTCAAGAGATGTATACGCACATCACATTTTTGAGAAGCGCACTTCTAGAGCACTGACTTTTTTTTTTTGTTTTCTCACCTTGAAAAAAAACCCAAGCAACTGATTTGCTTTTTAAAAACACCTATCTCTGTATGAAAACTCAGCTCAGGCTTTTATGAGGCTACAAGTACAAGAGAGTCAAGGTTAGGGTAAGAGACCTTTATGTTTTCTTCCAAAAACAAAATCTGTTGATCTGTAAAGGAACTGAAGTTGGAGCAAATATAAACTGGAATTAGATCAGGATTTTGGCCTTTTCTGGTTATTTTGGACATGATACCAGAACAGTTTCTTTATTTGTTACAGGTGAGAGTAATTATTCCTCAGAGCCAGAACTCCTCAGTGAGGGGCTTCATGGCCCTGAGAGTGGATGCCTCCTGAATCATGCACCCTGGCCACCTTACTTGCCTCCTCCCAGGTCCAGCCTGCTATTCCTACACTACAGCATTTGTGTGGGAAGTGCATGAGGAAGGTATTGGAAGGTGCCATTTATTCTTCATTTATTCAACAACCACTCATTGCACATCCTTTATAGCAAAATAAATGAGACGTAGTCCAACAATGAGAACATCACAGTTTGGATAGTTCAGAGGTGGCCTTCAACAAATCAGTCCTGCAATAAGAACCTGAAATCAGAATTCTCTTCTCACCTCTGCCAGTAGTGGACACATGATCTCAAGCAAATCTCTTGATCTTCTTGTGTCTTGATTTCCTCATGCTTTAACTGAGGGCACTGTGCAGGATAACATTCAAGGTACTTTGCATCTTTAGAAGCTTATATCATTCTTAACTATGCTAGAAATGCTGAAAAAGCATGGAATTTTGGAGTGACCAGATCTGAGATAAAACCTTCAGATCACCACTGGGTAAGCTTGGGAAAGTTATATCCACAGCTCATTTCTCATCTGTAAAGTGGAGTCACATTACCAGCCTCGCAGCCTTGCATGTGACCGTCAAATAAAATCAAATGTGTAGTTGGCATCGTATCCATAGAAGGTATCAATCAATGGGAGCTGTTATCAGGACATGTTTAGAGGCTGAGGAAAGTCTCATTTCCTATGAGAGGCATGGCAAATGGAAGGCTCAAGTTACTGTTTGCATTCCTCACCCGTGAAGGTGTCCATGAATTGAAATTAGCACTGTGTGTGTGAGCCTCATGGGATTCGAGTGTTGCTAAGGCAACCACTAATTTCCAAATCAGGGTAAATAGTTTCACAGAATGTACAGTTTCCTTTAACAAATTGGATTCCAGCGAAGGGCATACCTTTCCTTCCCCCGCTGCTCTGCACCCCCGTTAGGGTTGTGCACCTGCAGCTGTGTGTGCCAGGGGCTACTTTCATCTTCTGCCAACCACACTCTAAAGGTAACAGTCAGTAACAGAGATCCCTGAGGTCTGTCAGCTTTACCCAGTCTTTACCGTTTGTACTTTGTCAAGTTGGAGTCACTTTCTTGACTCACACAGTAGGGCACTGAAACAGCTCCTTGGCACATTCGTGTAATAGACTTCTAAGCAAAGAGGCCATGCGGTTCGCAGTCATGTCGTTCTGCCTTCCTTTCCCTACCTCGCAACAATCCTTATTTCCCCTACTCACTCATAGGAATTCCTGCGGAGAATGAACCTATTATTAAGCCAGCATTGCCTCTCAGCTACATTCTTGTGTTAAATTAGTCCTCTTCATTGTTGCAAATAATAGGCAACCACTTATATATCAATGAAAATTCACTGCACTGCTGTGGGATTATTTCAACTCTCGATAAACTACACATTCCTGCCTTTGTTTATGGGGAGCGATTTTAAGTCTCTCTTGCTTCCTTTAAAATCTTTTCTTGTGGGAGGTATGGCCAATCTTCCTCATGTACTTAGCATATTTTCTCCTTGAACCCCTCTCAACAATGGATACTGTAATAGTGGCATCTTTTTGAGGTAATTCCTAGTGTTGGCTCCTGCTTTTGAATATGCCAGGAGTAAAGCATGAGTATAATACTAAAAATACAAAGCAGCATGCTAATTCCTTCTTTAGAACATTTATGATTTTTTTTTTCTTTTCTGGTCAAGTCCTGAAATCAGAAATAGCTTTACTAGCTTTTTCACAGCTACATTAGGAAAAGAGCTTGGTCATTCACTTTTGCTGAGGTTCTACCTTGTGCCAGTCACAACATTAGGCCTCTTATGCATGCTATCTCCCTTAGAATTTAATGTAACTCTGCAAAGTAGGTATGGTTCTGTCCATTTTACTAATGTGGATACTGATTGGAAGTTTAAAAGATTTAACATAAAAAAATTTAGTCTGGAAAACTCGTGTATCTCTGTGGTGCACCAAAATTACTGATATCATTCACTAAGCCAAATATTTTTCCTCATGCTAAACAAGGGCAAATATATGTATATCACACATAAAAGGGAGCATATACAATGTATATATTTACTGTAAAGAATAAATAGTAAAACAGACACTTAGGTACTCACCGCTTGCATAAGGAAAAGAATTTACCTTCCTACTGTGCTTGTCCTGGGCCTGTTGGCACTCAGCTCCCTTGTTCTCTATCACAAGTGGGATGGCTCTTGCAGGTTACATTAGCCCAGTTCACTTGTACCTGTGTCAGGTCAGTGTGATTCATGGCAGGAAACTGGAAGTCAAGGAGGAAGTGAGAAACCATGATGTCCTTTGCCCACCCATCTTGAGTGGCTTCCCTGACTGTGTGTTCTCCAAAGCTCCAGACAGGCCCATGTGGTTCTAGTTAATAGAACTTGTTATTACAACCTCCTCCCTTTTTCTCTTTGACCCAGAGATTATAGTGAATTTCTGCTTTTGCTAATAAGTGCATTATCTTACTCTCCTATTTGGTTCCCTAGCTCTTCCATCACTTAAGTCAGTAATTCCTGATTCAATTGTCTGTGATGCAAATACTTGAAAGTTGCTTCTTTCTTTCATGTTTAGATCCTAACTAATAAACCTTAGAAGCCCTTGTATGATCCTCCTTGATTATACCTCTTACTCAACCCCAAAAGCAACCATTTTTAGTCTTAGCATTCTCTTAATTTTCTTTATTGGGTTTTACAATTTATGTATCCTTAAACACTGTATTCACTGTTACCAGTTTTGCATTTTATATAAACGGAATCACACACTGGTTTCTCTTCTGTGACTTGCTTTCTTCTTGCAACAATATGTTTTTGAAATTCGTGCATATTGACATGGTGGTGGTTCATTCATTGTCACTGCTATGTAGTAGTCCACTGTATAAAATATCACCATTTATTTATGCATTCTACTGTTGATGGACTTTTTTCTGTTTCCGGTTTTCACTTTTATGAATGTGCTACCAAGAACACTTCAGTATGTGTCTCCTGGTACATAGGTACAAGAGTTTCTCTGGGATATAGGCCTACGAATATAGAGCTTCAGGGTTGGAGACCGCATAGATGTTCAAGTTTACATGAAAATGCCAAATTATGTTTCCAAGTAATTGTACCAATTTACAATTCCAACAGCAGTGAACCAGTGTCCCATTTATTCCAAATTTTAGCCTGTACTTGGTTTTATTAAGTGAGTATTAAAGATTTATATGTAGATAAAATCTACAAAATATATTGAAGTAAGTTATAAGGTACTCTTGTGTTGATACTATGTATGTATTATGCAAGCAAATATAAACATTTCCACAGTTTCTATGTATGAAACTCTTGCTTTTTTGTAGATAAGACTCCCATAGCTCATTATGGTCAATCGTTTCATTTTATGGAGGTTAAATGGTTTGTTAAACGTGGCTAGTTAGAGTGTAAGAGGCTGAAAAAAATATGGCTATTTGTAGCTCATGTTTGAATGAGGCTTCAAGATGAAGAGAAAGAAAGAAGAGAGAACAAATCCTTCCAGAATGAGGTTCTAGACCACTTACTCCTAACTTATTGAGGAGATGCCCCAAACAGGTTTTATAATTTTTAGCCCGACGCCTACTTGAGTAAATAAAGCATTGAGATTGAAGGGACTAAGAAAAATATTTCTTTGAAGAAATTTGTTGCATTCTCATAGTATCCTCACCACCCACGGGGAAAGGAATAACATGCTTTTCTCTCACCTTATGCTGATCTGAGGCTCGTTAAGGGAACACCTTAAGAGCATGACTTGGGTTGACTGCATATTGAGGCACATAAGATGGTGTCAGGTCCATTTCTAGAAAATCCTAAAGGCAAAGGCTGAGACTGGGCAGTTGCACTGATGGGACAGTGAAGAGATAAGGCTGCCCTGGAAGCCACTTGTACTCTTAAGTGTTTATCAAGCCAAAGGATCTACAGACTGCAGTGGGCTTGAGAGATAGCTTTGGGCTAGAAAGTTTGGCTGGATGTTCTGTGGGATCCAGAGAGTCTGAGCAGGGTGGGTTGCCAGAGGTTGAAGAGTGATATGTAAGCAGCACCACAGAGGAGAGTCTTCACTGTGTCAGCTGAGCTGCATTTGGATGTTCCCAGGGTGTGCGGATAAGACATGGGGGTGGTGTCTTCCAAATATGTGTAAAGGAAGTCCACAAGCGAAAGATTCACTTTTGAATGCACAAGTTTAGACAGCACCAACCCCAGATGGCTGACACACCAATAACCCAGTAAAGTAAGACCTTTCCTGCTCTCTACCTGTCTTTCTTACTCCCTCTTCCCAGTCCCTACAGGACCTGAGTTATGAATGACAGGAAGAAGAAAAGAAGCACATGGTCGGGAAATAGAGACAGAGCCTCACTCACCATGAGGTCCAGTCGTGCCAAAGCTGAGAGAGAGGACAACTGAAAAGTCACAGGAATTTCTAAGTTTTGCTATTACCTGTACTGGACAACTTAATTACCTGAATGAAAATGTTTTGTGAATAAGAGTGACAGGAGAACATTTGAATGATGAGAGAAATCATAGAGAGAGAGAGAAAAAAGGCAGTTTGAATATAAACCATTGCCTTTTCGCTATGTGAAGTGCCTACTAAAAGTTCTATACATAAATATTTTTAAAGATGTAAACCCTTTGGAATAAGGACAATAGGAGAGGAGGCAATAGGAGATCCTGCAGCCAAAGTTTCCAAGCCTGTATGCCAGCAGGGCTACTGGTAACTGACAAAGCAGAGGCAAGAAGGCTCAATCCTACAGTTTGGGAAGGCCAACAATCTATTTGATTTAATTAGAGACTTACTAAAAGGCTCAGAAGTTGGGTAACACTAGACACCTGTGGTGGAGGTGAAGGTGGTAAAGCAGGATTGTTAAATGTCTGTTTAAATAGCATTAGGCTGCTTAGGTAACAACTAGATTGTTTGATGTCTTCCAAAGCCCTTGTATATATCTTTCCATATTCCCAAATAATATACTTATATTCTCCTTTCTCACTTTTCACTTTCAGATATTATCTTCTAAGTCCCAGCTATTTACTTCCTCATACCGTTTTCTATCCCTGCTAGTTTTACTGTTATTTTGGATGTTTAATGTATGTTATTTACATTATTATGACGGTGTAAATGCCATTTACTACTGAGCCATTTAGGTTAGTAAATGATTTTTCTTAAAAATGTGTTTGTTTTCCATTGTATTAATATATTTTTTCTTTTTAAAATATTGATTAAGTATATATACACACACGTACGTGCACTCAGTGGAATAAAATGGTGAGTCATGTGGCTGTTCAGTGGGATAAGAACACCCACATTCACAAGATAAAGGAAACACTTTAAGAAAAAACTGAATGTTGGTATCAGCAACAGTGTCCAGAATTAGAACCACCTGGCAAGTTATATCGATTGACGGGGTTGGTGTCACTTTTGTTCCATTAATTTAATATATTATATTCTGCATAAGGCACTTAGAACACAAGCATACTCATTTTTATATATGATTCATGGCTCGCCTGTAACATTATAGTGTTGACAGAGAGACAAATAACCAAAAGTTATATCACAATGTATTTGAAGAAGTGTTGTGGGGGTGATGATAAATCAGGGAAAGCTTCTCAGAGTTGTGAGGCTTGTTAATTCTTATGAAACTGGCAGCAATTAACTAAAGGAGATTAGGAGAGTTGAGTTTAAAACAAAGAGTAAATATTTACAGAGCTGTTTAGTATATTATGTTAAAGAAAATATTGTTTAGTGTTGTCAAGGATGAATAGAGGGAGGACAAGTCTGGGAGGAGTTAGATCAGTTTGGAGCTAATGTAATAGTCTAAGCAGGGAAGGATGAGGGGAGAAACTAATACTCTGTTTTGCAGGAGGAAGAAAACAAGAAACTGATTAGAGATTGTATTAGTCTGTTCTCACACTGCTAATAAAGAGATACCTGAGACTGGAAAATTTATGAGAGAAAGAGGTTTGTTGGACTCACAGTTCCATATGGCTGGGGAGGCCTCACAATCATGGTGGAAGACAAAGGAGGAGCAAAGTCATGTCTTATATGGCAGCTGGCAAGAGAGAGTTTGCAGGGAAACTGCCATTTATAAAAGCATCAGATCTGGTGAGACTTACTCACTACCATGAGAACCGTATGGGGGAAACTGCCCTATGATTCAGTTATCTCCACCTGGCCCTGCCCTTGACACATGCTGATTATTACAATTCAAGGTGAGATTCGGGTGGGGACACAGCCAAACCATATGAGAGATCTAGTGTAAAATTTGAATGAATAGGACAGTGTTATTACCTGCACATTGGGGCTACAGAGGACTCGGTCACTTAGATGTTTTCGTTTGGGCTTATGAAATGAACAATCACATTATTCACTGAGATATTCACACATAAAGCTGACAGGTTTGGGTGGAAGATGATGAGTTTTAGATCTATTGAGTGTATATTATCTATGGGACATATATATGAAGAGAATGATGAAGTAGGGTAACATTTTGAGATGTAAATGATGTTTTAATATTTTCTCCTGGAATCAGTAGATCTCCTAGTCCAAGCAGCTGGGATATTTCATCCTCACTGCCGCAAGAGAAGAGATGACCAACACAGAGCAGATAAAAAGAGTTAATTCTCAAGTTTGTTTCCGTAAGTGTAAGCCCTGACATAGAGAAAGATTTTTTTAGAAATGCATCATGAAAAAAAGATAAAATATTCCTTTTCTGTAACTCTCTTCTCCTCCTTAGACTAGAGAAAAGACTTATGGATTTCAGAGAGGAAAGAAAGGGACCTCTCTCATTTAACTTGAGTCTGGAGATTTGGCAAATTATGGTGTTCTTGTACAACAAGCAAGGGCAAGAACAGGAATAAGTCATCTTTTACCATGTCTAGGTAGACTGGCCACAGTGGGCTTCACAGATTTTCCCACAGCCATTAGTGGTTTGGGATCAAAAAAGGATTTTCCATATACCTTAGAATGTCTCCTACGTGGATGAAAGAGGGCTGAACTTAATGCAGTCAGCAAAGAGTTGGCAGCACTGGTTTTTATGGATTGATGAACGGAGTACCAACCAGGGACAGGGACATCTCAGCAAATGACACAGTGAGTATGTAAACAGATTGCTCTCCAACTCTCCCATGATCCCAGAATTTAAAAGCAAGTCTGGGGAGAGCGCGAATTGTTCCTTCAACTTATTAAAATTAATCTTTAATTATCAGGTGAAATGGGTTCTTAATGGAAATAAATTCAATTATTGAAAAGTAAAGAAAGCTTATTTTTGGGGCATATGATTTTGTGGCCTGGGATTCATACTTGCTGTATGCAATGGGTGTTTGAATATGCTCTTCTGAATTTCAAATGATTAAGCTCATCTGGAGGTATTGACTTGGAAGTCAACAATGTACAAGAATCAGATTACCTTGGTAACATGTGAAGCAAGAGAGAAAAATGTTGAGGGTCAAATGTCTAAAGAACACCAAAATTCAAAAAGGTGGAAGAAGAGGATTCCTTAAAGAATACCAAGGAAGCGTTAATTTTTTAAGAAGGCCTATGTCTAAAGGTCTTATGTTGTTGCCTTTGTCCATTTCAATTAAAAAGAGCTAGCACCTATGTGTCTAGGTATTATAAGAAATACTATGTATTGCTAAAATAAAATGTCTTTCCTGCCTTCTTTCATTCATACAATTAAGCTAAATGACTTCTGAAATTACTTGTTTAATATTAACTTCAACTCAGGCAGCAAGGAAAATTTGAGCATTGCTATATATAAATAATTTCATGAACTTCTATTAAAAAAAATCAGTGTCTGTCTCCCTCAAACAAGGAACAAACACCAAAAACAGTCTTCAAATAATGTGTATTAGATTATGGGAAAGCTATGATTCCTCATAAACATCTGTATTAGAGAGAATCCTGAAAAGTCAGAAGTCTAATAGTTTGATAATTCTTGAGTCTTTATTGGAGTTTCAATTGCCTTCAAGTAAACCCATAGTTATGAATTTCCTCTGGCATTTATGCTCGAAGACTTTAGAGATGAAGGCTCTTACACAGGATGAAGCTGAAGAGGCTGCTGATTCTTTACGTGTCAGCCTTGGTAAAAACTGATGTTCATGTGTTTCTGTCAGTTGTCATCTGGGATGGATTTCAGTTGCCATTGTGAATATAAAAAGCTCACTATCCCATTACTAATTCCCATGAGTTATTTAGTCCTGTCTTTCTTTTTCTAAAGGTTAAACTCTTATCTTTCTGCTAAAAAGTTAGATAATTAACATTCTCACTTACAATGCTTCCATAACATCTGTAGATTATGCACCATTAATCAAGTTCCTCTGCAGGCATGATTGACTTTTGCAAAGCAACTTGGGGAATAAATCCTTTCTCTTTAGTAATAACTTTGTTGTTATTATGGTTTAAAAAAAATCTCTTTCTGAGAAACTCAATTTAGAGTAACGGTCTCTAGCTACTTAAAATGGTTATCATAAAACCATGTAACAGAAATAAGAGCAAATGACGTATTTTAAAACCTTTAAGAGTGCTGACATCTCTTTGCATTCAAAAACTTTAGAATTTGTGATTTCCAAAGCATTGCATATTTATAAAATCATTTGTATTGACATTTAAATTCTCCATTTTCAAATGACAGAAGCTAAAATTAAGGACATACACTTTATCAGCATTTTAACTTGAATTTACAATAGACTTGTATGGAAAAGATACATCAGAACTCAGATTTTTAACATTCTAGAATTTCTGTGCCTGAATTATTTGTCAAGAACACCTGCACAAGGCAAGTGCTGGACATTTATAGAAAATATGTCCTAGAAACGATTTGCTCATGAAAAAAATCTATTTTATATCTGTGATGTTTCCTTGACATTTTCTTTCTGCTGTAGGTTTCTCATAATGCTTCCTTGATCTGTCTGAGGAGATAAATTGTGAGAATTTTTTGGAAGCTTTAGAGATCTATTAAACATAGAAATGAAAACTTTTCTATCATAAGACCCTTTTTTCAATTTTCTTTCTCATGTTACATTCTCCTTTCTTTTTACTTCCCCCATGTAGGTGGTAGAAAATATTTTTTTGAAGAAAATAAACTAATACAAGGGTTTCTTTTGTTGTTGGATAACAGAAAACAAAAATGAATTAAGTCAGTAAAGCTAATTGTAAATGTTTTATGCCCCAAATCATAAATGTCTTGGCCCAAATGACTCTTCCTCTAAATTTGGAATATAATCAAGATTTTCACAGAAAACAGATTGTTAACCTTGACACGGGCTTTTTTTTTTTTTTTTTTTTTTTTTTGCTTCGTCAGTAGTAGCCATAGAGATAATTTTTTAGGTAGAAGACAGTGTTATGGAGAGGGGAGTAACAATGAAAAGAAAACAAGGTGGTATCAGTAGATCATGATTAGTTGTCCTGATAACATAATAGAGTTTAGATATTTCCTAAAGGTTTTCCATATAATCAAGATCTTTGTACAAGACTCAGGTCTCAAAAAGATGAGATATATTGTACTACATTTACTAGTCAGTCATGAGTAACTTGTCTTCTATATATTAAGAAATTTGCTTGTGAGAATCATTACATTTAGTGTTCAATTAAAGCTTGATCTCTAACCATCCTGGGTTATTCACAATTACTTATACATTATACAATCTTTAAAACTTGGCTTATATTAACCTCTGCTTCTTTCCTCCTTGATGAGCCTCTACTCATTCTTTAAGGGGCAATGAAATATCTTCTTTTTGAAGGTCTTAGAACCTCTTTATTCATAAACAGTTTTCCTCACTATGTGTATTAGTCTGTTTTCATGCTGCTAATAAAGACATACCCCAGACTAGACAATTTACAAAAAAAAAGAAAGAGGTTTATTGGACTTACATTTCCATATGGCTGGGGAGGCCTCACAATCATGGTAGAAGGCAAGGAGGAGCAAGTTACATCTTACATGGATGGCAGCAGGCCGAGAAAGAGCTTGTGCAGGGAGACTCCTGGTTTAAAAACCATCAGATCTTGTGAGACTTACTCACTGTCATGAGAACAGCATAGGAAAGACCTGCCTTCGTGATTCAATTATCTCCCACCAGGTCCCTCCCACCACATGTGCAAATTATGAGAGCTACAAGATGAGATTTGGGTGGGAACACAGAACCAAACCATATCATAATGATTCTATATTACTCGGAGCACAGCTTAATTAATCGGTTTGCATTTTGTCTTTTTGCTTAGGTCTTTTGTTTCTCAATGTTAAATGTGATCTTGACAAGGACAAGGGGCATATCTCAGCCATCATATACACAGCAATGAGCTCAGTGCAGACACAAGCAGTCAGAGTTCAAAAATATATGTAATAAAAGTAAAGAAATTTGTTTCAGAGTTAGAAATGAGAAGGGGCACAGTGAATATCTTGAGCATAGGAAATGCTTCTTTCTTCAGCTATATACAGTCTTCATGATTTATTGTTACTTTCCATTGGGAACTAAATTAAGAGTAAAAACAGCTAAGAACTGAGGTTTAAGTTGTAGATTGATGACACTGTAAAATTTAACATTTTGAGGAATAAGTCTTGTGACAAATATTTTGGAAACTTGCACTTAAATAAACCATTATTGAGGAAAGAAATGGGGAAAGCCTAAGCATTTGGAAAATGAGAATGTGTTTCTAGATTGATCTTACTCGAACTTTAGCAACTAAGCAAGCACCGTGATGTCAGAGTGTCTAGGATATCAATTATCAATTTTTACATAGAACTAATGACCAAGTAACCTTAAAAGTATATTGCACAAAGAATTCAGTACATACAGACACAAGTTAATTCTACTTGCATCTTTGTTCTCACAACTTTGAATTTTAAATGTATGTGTTCCTTTTCACTCTTAGGTATTCTGAGAACAAAGTTGACCAAAGAGATGGAAATTGTTCTAATGGTGCTTCTAATTTAAGCACATGCAACTTTTCTGTGTTTCTCTCTCTCTCTCTCTCTCTCTGCCTCTCTCTCAAAAATCCTTGTTTAGACAAAGATTTTTTTTGGCGGGGGTTGGATGTATTTTTTTTCACTAAACATATGTGACTGACACACAGTAGGAACTTGATGAATATTTGTGGACAGATGTATATTTCTATTCCACCAAGGTAGGTCATGCATAGAAACAGAAGACATGGTTCTCACTTTGTAACTTGTGATACCTGCACAACTAGAAAACCTCTAATACATATGCTCTAATCAGCTTCAGTAACATGCTTTCTGATAACATTGGAAATATCTTCATTCTGTTTTCAGTCTAGCATTTAATAAAGATAAACTAATTACAAGGCCCTGTAAGTAAGCCAGTGTTTGTCTCTATCCCTTAAGTCCAGAGACCAAATTGATATTATCATTGCCCACTCTGTTTCCTCTAATAGATCAGTTTGGACTTTGATTGTAACATAATAAAGCATATTTTCTAGAAGATGTAATAATAAATATTGTCAACAAGAGAGAAATCAAGTATTTATTGAGCTGTTTGCAGAGTTTCCATTGCAAAAAGAATGCTTAGCGGTAACAGCAATGTGTAAAATTTATGGATATCCAATAATCTTAACATTTTAGAGTTGAACTTTTTAGAGTTTAAAGAGTCATTATTTCCAGGACCTTACAGTTTTAAACAAGGAAATAAAATGTAGTGTTTGAGCGAGCAGGGACTTCAGGTGGTCAGTCTCCAGAAGAGAATTCATAACTCCTGGCTCCCCATTTAGCACCCATTTCAGTGCACCCCTACTGTGAGACTACCCCATAATTTAATGAAATCCACATTCACACAAACTGTTAAACTAATTTGGCCATGAATGTAAGGGAGAAAGAAATGTCTTAATGTAAGTAACAGTAATACCAGCAAATTGGGGCAAGAGGCCGTGTTTTTCGTAATTGATAGAAAACCACAGCCTCTGTATAATGCATATATCGTGAAGCGCGTGGTCATGTAGAAATTTTCAGAACGTCAGCGTAGATGATTCCATATTTCAGAAGCCCTTGGCATTATCATAGGGCAGACTTTCTTGAGGGTGTGAATTTTAGTTATCCCAATTTATCTGCCTCTTCAATCGAATTTTTGCTTGTTTGTTCATTTGTTGTTTTTTTTTCAAATCTAATGGGAACCCCTGACTATGAAGGCTATTTTGTGCCACCACAAACAAAATGGAAGACTCTATGTTTGGGAGGCTGGTGTGTGCAATGTTATTATCGGATGTTGTGAATAATTTTTTAAAGCACTCCAGCATTTGAAAAGCGGTCTGTGAATCAATAAATAATTAAAATAATGATGATGATGACACAGGAAATCCTATGGGGAAAGTATTTCAAATTGAATCATTGAATTAGTCTTTCAGCATTTCAAGGTATCAACCAGAAAGGCACACAATAGAACATATACAAATTAATATCTTGGTGAGGTGGAGAAGTTAAAAAAGTCCTTTAATAGAACTGAAAGTGTAGCTATTGATTTCTTAGGAGATAGGATTGCTAAAGGCTGAATTGCTTCTATGATTAAATCACAAGCTTCAGCTCTGGCATCAGTGTTTCCTTCAGTTAAAATCACAGAGGATTTCTGCAGATCCCTAGAGCTGTTTCTCTGAGTAAACTAGTAAAACATAAATATTTCCCTGAGGGGTTTTAATCCAGTGCTAGATTAGCTGCCTGAAGTTGATCGTTTCAGTTTTTCTTGGAGAGATCTATAGAAGCTAGTTACCCTCTTGACTTGCCCTTCTGTATCTGAGAATTAAAATGGATAACCGTTGAAACCTCTGCATTTATTTAGTGCACTGCAGGGCAAGATGGAAATGCAGGTTCCTAATGTATCAGCCTTCTACGCTTCCACCTTCTGGGTTACATATTACTGCTTTTGGTGTTTGAAGAAATTATATCCTAGAAAGGGAATGTATATATTTAGAGTTCAGAGTTCATTCCCAAGCACCTTTTAAATCTTGTGAGTCAAATAAACCACCATTAAAAAAGTGTTATGTAACACATTGTACCTACATCAAATCCCCAAAACCCAAAATGCAGCTTGCAATAATGAAATGATTAAAATTAGTGGGGTGAAACAGCAGCAGCTAAGGTTGTTAATCAAATACATTTACTGGGCAATCTCAACTGGTGGTATACAAACCCTGAGATACTGGTATTTTCCTCCAATCATTGCCTTCAACCATGCTTCATTGATTGTTCTTTTCCTGATCCTTAATGACATCCTGGGAGATCCCGTAGCTTTCCCATCACTTTCAGTTATTAAAAAGTACAGCCTAGTCTTGTCCAATTTAAAACTTCAATTTCATCACCCTTTCTCCTCCCAGTGCTGACCAAGGAGCATTGCATTTCTGCTACTTTGCTCCTTATTGGATCAGACCACTCCATTGCAAATGTAGGAGGAGGCATTGCAGAAACAGCCAATACTCTTCTGGTGCATTTCACTGCTGTAAATATTGCTGTACATAACAATGGCCAGCTATGGATATCCTCTGGCAGGTATCAAAGGCTGCTTTTCCAGAACACAGGTGTAATTATTTGGGGGCCATGAGGTCTTTCTTTCCATCTCATAATCCCAGAGGCTGGAGATTCACTGGTTCTATTTCCTCTAACCTCCTTTCCTGCCTTTCCTCCTCCTCCATCCCCAAGGCTTCACCCCTATTCTTATAACATCTGTTCTCCTGGTGGGCATCCCTTCTTGAAAGGGAACCAGTAAGATGGCTCAAATCTGGGTACTCTTTGTACTATCTGCTTGACTTATTAAAATCTGCTGAATTCTCACCACATTAAACTTTGGAAATTCAGGCTGCACCATTGTTCTTGTCTCTTTACTCTGTCTTTTCTAGGTAATTCTCTTTTCTGTCTGCTAAAATAGGCCTTAAAGAAGATTAGTGGGTTCATGACATGAACCAACTTTCATCCAGAAAACAAGATGCTAATCTTTCCTTCCGGAAAGGATTGCCCCTCACTTGCCTATTGGGTTAGGGTGATCATATGTTTCAATGTCCAAACCAGGTCACTTTTGAGAATAAAATATAACTATAGGCATAAACCTGTTTATTTTGGAGGAAAGGATAGGGTGGTAGGGATGGTTGGTGTGTGTTAACAAAGTGGGTTTGGCCACAATCAAGGTGTCTGTCTACTTTAGTTTAGAATATTAGATGTTTGATGCCCTTTTGTTCTTAGATTTCAACTTTTCATATCATTTATCAAGTAAGAGAAAAAAACATATTCAACATCATCTTAAATATAGACATTTAATTGTACAAAGTCAGATGTTTCAGGAGTCATGATTCACTATATATTTAATGTAACCCAATTATTTTCAAGTAGCCACATGGTAAGAAGTGTGGTTTCTGGGACAAAGAGCCTGACACTCCAAGACTATTGCCTTCTCAATAACTTTCATTCTATGAATGTATATTTTATCTCTGACATTATCCATTATTTCCTCTCTACTGGCCAATTCTCCTCAACTTATGCAAATAGTATAAAATACATTATATCTTACCTTCCTGAAAAGGTGATTCCAATTTTTGTGTCAACTACTGCACTATTTCTCTGCTCCTTTTCATTTCAGAATTTCTCAGAATAATTGTTTGTGCACATTGTCAAACTTACCCTTCATTTTATGTTCAGCCTTCCAAGCTATCTCCCCTCTTCTCCACTCACATTGCTTTGTCATGGTTACTAGTGGCCAAATCCAGTGGTTACCTCCATGTTTTCATGTTGACTTCAGCAGAACTCAGGGAAGTCGGCCTTCCTTTCTGAATCTATTTCTTTATTTGTTCTCTGAAACATATATACTCTTGTTTTTCTTCTTTCTTCAGTAGTATTCCAGTTAGAACTTCTTTGGGGACGTCTCCTTTTCCAAATCTTCAAATTATACAGGGACTCAGGGCTCATTTCTGAGCCCTCTACTTTCCTTCTGTGTACTCTTTTATTAGGTGATCCAGTCCTATAGCTTAACATTTGATCTCTATATAGGTGATTTTCAGCAGTACGTTTCTAGCCCTGAACCCTCTATATTTGTATAGCCAATAGTGTTCTCCATACTTCCACTCTTGATTATCTTAAACCTTTTGTTCAAGATAGAGTTCTTGGACAATTTCCTCTGTATTCCTCAGATCAAGTAAATGAGACCACAAGCAGCCCAGATTAAATCTGAGGAATTAGTCCAAATTTTTCTCTTTCTCCTTCCTCCTATGTCTAATCCATCAGTTGAGTCCAGTAACTTTTATTCCAAAGTTTATTCATAACCTGTCCACATAATCTCTATCTTAAATGCTAATACCTTAGCCCAGATATTATAGGCTATCTCTAGCCAGGTTATGTCCTGGTATTTCTGGTCATATTAGTAGACAAGTAATCATTTTTATAAGTAAAAAATTCTACACAACTCATTTTCCCTGATATAAAAATATGACTATTTCATGCTCTTTAGGATGACTTTTATTTTAACTTTTCATTTTCCACATATTCCCATAACTTATTTCTTCTTTAGTGGGTAAAGCAAACACAGACTATAAGCAAAAATCCCAAATTCCCTGGACCCAGGTTTGAGACTTGAAATCCTTTCATAAATAAGTTAGCTCTCATTTATTATTTATTACAACAGTCACACTTTAGGTTATTTATACCATTAAAAATCTCTTACATGTTAAAAACATTATGTGCTTACCTTGTCCTTTTATTACATAATTATGCCTTTTTACTTTTACCCTGACTGTAATGGAGAGGAGTAGAAAAGGTATCAAGACTTTTAAAACACAAGCATATGCATGATGTAAGCCAAAGTAGAATACATGTGATTGACATTGTGTTTTTCCCCCAGATCTATTATTTTATTTCTTGGTAACTCCCCATACAACGTCTAAGAAGTGTTTTGAAGGAAATTGGCTTTATCTTTGGATCTGGGGTTGGGTCTAGTTGGCTGAAATCTAAGGCCATCAACAGAAAGCTATTCTTAGAAAGGCACAGATTTGGGAGTAGTTATTTGATTCCATTTGGGTTAATGAGACATGAGAAGAGGTTTTCCTGAGAACTTTGGGTAGACAAATTGACTCTACTTCTGAGATAATTTCCAAAAGTGACTGTTTTGTTGCATTGGGGTTAGATTCAGAATCAGGTAGTCCTGGCAGTTGATTGTAGTCATCTTGTGTTGGATAAATCAACTTTAATGAGGCAGAAATTCTGGGAGGCGAATACACAACAGAAAGAAAATGGATTCTTGATAAGATCATCCTATCACCCTGCTGTGGAATTAAGTCACCTCTGAGGCATACCATACTTTTGTACTTCCAAGCAAGAAAACCAACGGATCTCTTTTTATTAAACAAATTTCAGCTGTGCTTTCCATTGGTTCCACTTGATTACCTCCTAAAAGGTACAGCGAATTAGAGGAAAGAGTAAATAACTCTGTTTTTTTTTAGTGTGTCCAACAACCTGAGAGATAAAAACATTTTGCTCTTGAAAGAAACCAGAGCAGGAAAGAAATGAAGAAACTTGATAACTTTATGACTTCAATTCACTTGTAATGTTTTCACCATAGCCTCAATATTGTGTGAAGAATGAGCATCAGAAATTCGTGTTCATATGTTAATACAGGAATTGTTTTACAACATTGAAACTGTTTTCCCATTAACGAATTACTTCCCATTAATGAATTTCCAAGTAATGAATTACTGTTGTTTGACCACGGTGTAAGCTATCCAGAAAAGTGATTGATACGGTTTGGCTCTGTGTCTCTGCGGAAATCTCCTCTTGAACTGTACTCCCAAAATTCCCACGTGTTACGGGAGCGACCTGGTGGGAAATTGAATCATGCAGGCGGTTTCCCCATACTGTTCGAGTGGTAGTGAATAAGTCTCATGAGATCTGATGGTTTTATAAGGGGTTTCTGCTTTCGCTTCTCTCACATCCTCTCTTGCCACCACCATGTAAAGAGTGCCTTTCACCTTCCTCCATGACTGTGAGTCTTCCCCGGCCAGGTGGAACTGTGAGTCCATTAAAACTAGTTTTCTTCCCAGTCTCGGGTATGTCTTTATCAGCAGTGTGAACATGGACTAATACATAGATCAAAATTTGAAAGAAAGCACCCCCAAAAAACATGCTATTACCACAGAAATAAAAAATTGTAAACTGAAGTTAAAAGTATATTTTAGCAATATGATAAAAATAATGAGATTGCTGAAAGCACACCATAATCAACCTCCATGCTTTACTGGCTTTGTTTAGTGGTGAGATGTCTCAAGAGTTATAAAGCCAAGCCTCTTAATCCAACATTTCTTCTCCTCCAATCTGTTTGAACCTTATGTTCTTTTGAATGGGAAAGCCAAGTCATATTAATATTCACTTTTCTCCATTAATAGTATAGATTTAAATGTTTGAGGCATACAGGGCTCAAAAAATTATTTCAGCAAGAAAACTGGTTCCCTCAATCAAATTTGGGGGCTTTGAAAACTATTATCTCTATTTTGGTTTTAAGAATCCATTTGTCAGTCAAGATCTAGAATATGATACTTCCCTTTTTTTCTTTTCTTTTTTTTTTCTTTCTTTCTTTCTTTTTTTTTTTTTTTTGAGATGCTCTGTTGTCCGGGCCAGAGTGCAGTGGAGCCATCTCAGCTTACTGCAACCTCCACCTCACGGATTCAAGTAGTCCTCCCACCTCAGACTCCCAAGTAGCTGGGGTTACAAGCATGCACCACCATGCCCAGATAATTTTTATATTTTTAGTAGAGATGGCATTTCACCATGGCAAGACTAGTCTTGAACTCCTGACCTCAAGCGATCCTCCTACCTTGGCCTCCCAAAGCGCTGGAATTACAGGCGTGAGCCACTGTGGCCAGCCAGAGTACAACTGTTCCTAGTTTATCTCTCCTTGAAGTTAATAAGTCTCAGCATTAAGGTCTAATTTTAACTATGGAAGGACAAATCAAACAAACAAAACACTAAAAACACCTTTGGGTTGCTATTTCAAAATGTTAGCCCACTGTGGATACTTAGTTTATGTAAATCTGAGGTTTGATGGGTCATTCCTTCTCTTCTTGGGTGGGAATGGACTCTCATAATACACTAGGTAGTTAGCAGTGTAAACGTCAATGTCTCTTCATTTATCCTCCACAAATGTTCCTCTGGGGTATGGGTTTCTCCACTGATGCTCTTTGGGACTTTTTGGTGCTGTTGATTAACATTTGTATTTGCAAGTCATCATAGACTCAGTGGCTTTTCTTTCATGGCATTTTGGAGTACATGGATGGAGCAGAGCGTCTCCATTTTTGCACCTCGTCATGCAGCCTCTGAAAGGCTAATACACAAAACTGCAAGTATGTATAGTGGGAGAAGTTTCATAGGGATATTACAACAAAGAATGGAAAGAAAGCTCCAGACAATTCGAACTTTCTTTTGAACTGGCTCTCTGAGGTCTTTAGAGATGCATCTTAGTAAGAGGGGCACTCCCATGGTTACTTCCTCCTTTCCTGATCTCAGTTTTGTTGTTTATAGACTTTGTCTACCCCTTCAAGTTTCCCTGTCTGAAATTGGCCCTATCTGCCTCTTGAGAGATGCTGACCTTCCTGACATGTTGTGCTATTAAATGCACCTGGCTGGGCACAGTGGCTCACACCTGTAATCCCAGCACTTTAGGAGGCCAAGGCAGGCAGATCACCTGAGGTCAGGAGTTCAAGACCAGCCTGGCCAATGTGGTGGAAACCCCATCTCTACTAAAATACAAAAAATTAGCCAGGCATGGTGGTGTGTGCCTGTAGTCCCAGCTACTCGGGAGGCTGAGGCATGAGTATCACTTGAACCCAGGAGGCAGAGGTTGCCGTGAGCCAAGATCATGCCACTGCACTCTAGCCTGAGCGACAGAGTGAGACTCCATCTCAAAACAAAACAAAAAAGCAAAACAAAAGAAAAAGTCTGTGTGTTTCCTGAGTCCCACAGTCTCAGTGGTGCTCCCAGCATTGGATAAGTCATCCTATATGTTTGCAAATTTGCAGACTCCCAGAATCCAGTTCCCTGAAGGAGAGTTAAAGTGGATCCTTCAATTTTATGATCCTTCCCCCACCCCCACCTCCCACTGGTGTTTTCACTGTTACACAAACTCTTAAGAAAGCTCGTCTTAGAAATACAAACTTTTTAAAATAATAAATGTAATTGTGTATATTTAAGGAATACAATATGATGTTATGGAATATATATACCATAGATAGTAAAATGGCTACTGTAGTGATGGAATTTAACATATCCATTGTCTCATATAGTTACCCAATTTTTTTGTTTTTGTGTCAAGAGCAGCTAAAATCTATTCATTTAGCAAGAATAGCAAACGCAGTATAATGTTATTAACAATAGCCCTCAAGTTGTATATTAGATCTGTAGACTTGTTCATCCTACATATCTAAACTGTTTTTCCTGTTTTACAGATAGCGTCATTTAAATCTAAATGGAGGAAAGAACATTTCTTCCATTAGTAAAGCTGAGTGCTGCCAGTGGGGCGACAGCGTTGTACATTGGAGCGCTTGGGGTCTGGCATCAGCCCAGAGACCTTAGTAGCTTTTAATGGTTGCTTTCTCTGTTGAATGGGGAATGACATGAGTCTTAAATTAATTCCTGGGGTTCAGATTTTCCTCTGATGCGAAGGAAAGGGGTTGTCAATTCCTGTCACCACATCGATATGGGAGTTCCTTTAAAGTCAAGCCAAAAGCTCATTTAACTTTAAAAAATATTGCTTTTATTTCAACACAAGAGGTTTTTGACCTTAGGCCATTTATATTACTCCAAACGTAGTTTTATTATTTAGCAACTGTTAATTATACAAGCTAGCCGTTCTCCAAATATTGGGAAGCATTTAATATACAGCATTTTGTTTGTACCTCTAACTTAATTTTTACCTCATTCTACCTTGCCTTGTAATTACATAATTAGTCACATATTAAGGATCTTTAATGAGACAATTTCTGCTAAGCACGAGGAGGGAAATGCGTGATATTCCCACCGTCGGGGAAGCATGTGCATACGGATGTATTTTTCTCTCTTCCACTAGGTGGCGACATCCTTGAAATGAGGGCCTTATTAATTATTGTCTCTCCTACAGCATGGAGCACAAAACCTTGTTCGTCATCAGTATCCACAATAATTCAGAGATTAGCCACAAGAACAGAGGATGAAAAAATCATTTTCACAAAATGTGCAGGCCTGTTACTGAAGTACATATCATCATACACTGACCTTTCTCTCAAAATGATCAGAGAATAGTTCAGATCTTTGACTCCTCTAGTCCAATCATAGACCTTGACATTTTAACCAGGAACAAAAATTAGTGTGGCTTTTGTATCATGGCTTGTTGCTTGTAATCAAGTTTCAGTCATAGCTTCTGGCCAATCAGAATTATCACCTCCCAGGACCTATAGGTGAGGGTTATTTTTTTTCAAAAGAAGTTCTCATAATTTCTTTAGTGTGTTTGTCTGTTTTTCTTTGTCTGGTATGATACTTTCCAGGCTGTGGATGCTTAACAAATGTTAAATGATAATTCTTTATTGACCTGTCTGGGTTTTGGGAGCTCACAAAATTTTCAGGGAAGTGTTTTAAATGTTTTGTAATCTTTAGGATTTTAAAATAGAATTATGGTGACCTTTCCAAAGCAAGAAGGCAGGAAGTTGCTGTAAGCTTAAGGCCAAGCAGTTAAAACTAATATGATTGGTCTCTTTTGGTTCATTAATTGCATCTAAGCGGATACAGAGAGCTGAAGTTTTTGTTATATAACTGACACACAGTTCATTCCCATTCATAATATGTTCTGGGAATGGTATTATAATAAAGCTCAAAATGGCCTCCATGGTTTAAAGTGGAGTGCACAGTCAAGCAAATGCTGCCTAGAGAGTCAAACTAATAACTCAGATTCTCCCCATATCCTCAGGGTTAGTGTAGATGCCAATTATGATGCTTACAAGCTTATGGTGGCTTCATTACTGTCAAGACCATAGGAAAGCAGAGTCACTCAATAGCCCTATACCACATGTATTTTCTATTGCTGCTGTTAAAAAAAAAAAAAAAAATTGCCAAAAATGTAGTGATTTAAACAATACAGATTTATTATGCTACAGTTCTGGAAGTCCCCAAAGGATCTTACTGGGCTAAAATCAAAGTGTCAGTAGAGCTGGATGTGTCAGTGTCTGGAGGCTTTAGGAAAGAATCTGTTTCCTTGCCTTTTCCAGATTTTAGAGGCTTCCTACACTTCTTGGCTAATGATATGGTTCCTCCATTTTTAAAGCCAGGAGTATAGCGTTTTCAAATCTGTCTCCTACCCTGACATCTCTGCCTCCTTCTTGTAGGGATCCTTATGACTGCCTTTGGCCCGACTGGATAATCTTCTGCTCTCAAGATTCCTGACTTAAATTACTTCTGCAGAGGCAACGTTTCTTTTGCCATGTAAGGCAGCATATTCACAGGTTTCAAGGATTAGAGCTTGGACATCTTTGATGGAGGGTAGGGAAGAAGGTCATTATTTTGCTTGTCATGTATTAAAAATAAAATTTCAAAGTATTTTAAAGAGTAATTTTATATTATGATAATTTTCCAAGATGTAAGAGCAGATTATTGTTTCAATATCAAAACGATGAAATTAAAAATTGAGCAAATATGATGATCTGTGTTGTGGAAAAACTGGATTTCCAGTTGTACTGGATTTTAATAATCTCAGTGCTGTGTATTTACTGTGTATATTTTCTGAGACAATGAGCTATAATGCCTGCCTCATAAGATTCTTTGGAAAGCCTTATGCTGTTTTTTGCATTGACACCTAGCATGGTAATTCTTCATTAATATTAAGGGAGAACTAAAGTTTTAACCATTAATTCTCAGTCAATATATTTTCTGATGAATACTTGAGTTGGTCAGTAAGTGACATCCATACTAGCATTTGGGATGGCCTTCATGTGGCCCTGAGAAGAAGGATGCATGAATGTTATATGCATACTCTCTTTTATTTATTAGGATAAGATAGGCCAGTGAAAACACAATATTCCATTTGACTAATTTCATAACTTGCTGGAAAGTTGTAGTTTCAAAGGCTTGATCAGAAAGAAATGCAAAGCTGAGTGTTTAATATCGGAGAGTATCAGGTCTATGATCTCACAGGTTAGTGACTGAACATTAATCATGTTAATATGTTCAATTAAATAGATTCTACTGAAAAAGTAGAATGAATGAGAGCCAAGATGGTGTTTTAGTCAGTTAATAAATAGATTGTTTTTATATCCAGGACAAAATGGATGAAAATTGAATTGTACATGATAAAATATTATTAGTTTTAACCTTAAGATAGATTATCAAGTACTTGCTGTCAAAAATTCTTTTATATCTAATTTTTCCCCTCTTGGTTTTGCCTGTATGAATAAATGGATTCCATTTCCTCTGTATTCCATTAGAATTTATCTAAAGTCTGAAGTCCTGATCTAATACTGTAATTGTATCATGTCATTTGATGTCAAGAGTTATTAAAATTTGTTTGGAAATACAGTATGCACACTTTGGATGGCATCTTTTTAATCTAGAAACTTATTTTTTAATATTTTTATTGGTCATAATTTGTCAAGATAAAATGGGCTATGATTAGTTTAGAAACTATATGTACTACTACATTTCTAATTTTAATGCATAAAATCGTATGTATTAATGTATTAGGAGTTTTGATTGAGTGCTTCATGTAAAGGTTCATCTTATATAATACATTTTGATTTTGTTACTCCATCAGTTACATACAATTATTAATTTTTTAATATTGAATACATTTGTGTAACTGTGCCATCAAATAGCTAATAAGGTATAAAAAAATCATTAGCCTTTCTTTGGAAAGATATCTAAACTGGTGAACTATAAAATTCTGAGTTCGTCTAAGTGTCACTGGGAGTTCTGGGGGTTGTCTCTCTTTTGAATTCAGAAATCATAAATTGAGTATCTTGATAGAGTTGAGTAAGCGGGAAATGAGCACTGCTTTTGCAATTGACTCATAGATATGATCCTAAGCAGGAGGACAAGGATGAAGAAGGTAAGAATGAATAATAAATGTGTTTGAAAATGAGATTTAACATTTAGAGTACTAAAATTTTTCTAGTACTTTAAAGAATCAGTTTCTTTTTATTTTACCATGTTTCCTAAAGAATAGACTACATGACTAATAGATTATTTCATTCTAATTATTATTCTATCTTGAAATAAAACAGAAAGTCTTTAGAAATATTTCCTGCTGTAATAATATGCCCAAATAGGCTACATTTCCCATGGATAAACCCATATTTTTCCTCAATAGTTTCTTCCAATAATATTTAGTCAATATATTTTTTAAAATATTTTCAAAAATTTACATTGTTATCTTGACATTGGAGCTTAGTGATTTCAATTACAAACAAGTGAACATGAAATCAGAAGTATATTTTACAGGGTGAAAAATTTCTTTACAACTTCAGCTCTTTTTCAGGCTTAAACTTTCCTTTCATTTTTTTTCTTTAAGGATTCTGAAGAATTCCAGCTTCCCTACTGTTGCGTCTTACATAGATTCATGTTGAATATGTATTTCCCAGCATCTAGAGATGCTGATTCAGTGTAGTTGGTGACAGGTGTCTCAATGACAAAGGCAGGAGGCCTTTAAAATCTTCAGTTTGGGAGTGTCAGGATGGGTATGACATAGGCCCATGCTGACAATCTAAAATGAAGGCTCTTGGCATAATTGCTTTTCATTCAAAAGTTAAGAAATGCAGCTGCGTCCTCTTCACCTCCAATTCCTGCAATCTCTATGCATAGAATGAAGAATTGCTTGCTTCATTTCTGAATTCTCTTCCTTCCTTCTTTAAAGAACTAAAGATCAATGAACTCAGTGCTATTCTAGTCCTTACTAAACTTGGCCTGGCTAAAATAATCAATTTAGCTAAAAAAAAAAAAAAAAAAATCTAGTATACAGAGAAAGACTCTGTGTTCTTATTTATAAGAGACCGAATATCTCTTTCCTTCTAGTGACAGGGGCACACGGGCACTGCAGCACAACCTCAGGCAAAACAGAAAAAGAAAGGAAAGAGAAAACACTGCGTTTCTCCAGAAATGACTCACGATATTTATTCAGATGACAGGAAGAATAAATTAGTTGAAGATTTATAGGAGCCTATTAACTCTTGTGCATGAGTTGTAGGTTAATTGAACTATAACAATATGTTAATCTATGAATTACTTAGAAATGCATGAACCACCCCCCCCCAAAAAAAAAGTATGGGTAAGCACGTGTGTTAATCATTAGGAAAAAAACCTAATTTAAGGAAAACAATAGTAGTCTGCAATGGGTTAAAAATCAGGGAATAATCAACATAGCACTGTATTTCTTTACATGGATTAATTACTTACATGTTTTCTCTCTGAATTTAACTGTACACATACACAACACTTCATAATTTGGTAAGAAAGCTTTTATCACAATGACTTCCTGCACAGCACTTTGAATTGTTGAATAAAAGCTCTCTATAAATGAACATCATTATAACCTTAGGGCTTCTGGATAATTTGAATTAGTTTTACAATCCACAGTTGGGTAGTGTAAAAGGAGCCTCTGACGGCCGTAGGAGCAGCCTTGACAACTGTCAGCCTACCACACACCCAGTGCAATATCTGACTTTTATTGCTGTCAAGAACAAATCATAGGTAAATGGATACCAATTCTGATAATGAAGCAGAATGAAATGGTCCAAGACCTTCTTACTAAATTTAAAGGAAGGCAACATCAGAGACAAATAACCACTGCCCAACCAACGTTTTTCTTTTTGATTACACTGTGGTAAGGCAGAGAGACAGGTAGGTTTACAAATGCATTGAAGTTAGTGGTGAGCTTTGCATACAAATATATAACAAAATAAGTATCCTCATGTGGGCATTTGCAGGGTAAAACATGACGTAATTTGAGGTATATAACTCTTTAAGTCACTACTATTATCAACTACCTGTGGTTGGGTTAAATAACTAGCTTCTACTGAAAGAAAAGCTCTTACTTTTTGAGTGGCACATTATGTTTTGTGATACATAAATCAAAAACTCTAGTGTAATCCTTGAATGTTATTTTCAGGTTGTTCATTTCTTTCTTCCTCTCTCTTTTATTTCTATTTGTGGCAAGTGGCTATGATAGCTTAAGTATTAAGACCTGTGATTATGAAAAACTTGCAGATGGGATTGTTTATTTAAGTAGCATTTACAGATTTCGACTTAGTAGATCTGGGTAAGTAATATTGCACGGACCTCTGTGATTGTGAACTAAATAGCTTTTGAAAAGGCCTTGAAGGTTTGATATCAGCTTTCCACTTGGCAAATGTACGATCCTGTTTATAGATGACCAAACTCTGAGTAGCTTTCATTAAAATATAATAATGTCATCCAGAATGAACTAACCCATAGGTTTAGTCAGGGTTTCTGTTATGTAATTTCAGAGGGCAAGTCAACAGCTCTACATTCTCTTCAAAGTGTGGATTCCAATGGACTATGACATTTGAGGAATGCTTTTGTACCCTGTATTTTTTCAGCATCCCAGCTGCAGAGTGATTAGTGAATCATTTTAGGATATTACGTACTAATTGCTAAAATGATTAAGGCTCTTTTCTCTCCTATACTCAATCCCTTAACCCATCATTTTCCACTTTCACAATTTAAACATAGATTATCCAAATTTTGGTTTACTAACATGCTCATTTAGCTGAAGATCAATTTTGTTTCTGAAAGATTCGTATGGGTTTTCTCGACCTTTTGCAACTGGGATTGCAAACCACCATTCTTGGCCAAATGGATAGAGGAAGAGAGAATGGAGATAGTTAAATAGAGAGAGAGACAGAGAGAGAGAAAAACTTTCCCTGCCTGGGGTTCAGACTTGGAGCTAAACTATCTCATCAAGAACTGCACAGCAGGTGCAGTGGCTCACGCTTGTAATCCCAGCACTTTGGGGGGCTGAGGCAGGCAGATCACCTGAGCTCAGAAGTTCGAGGCCAGCCTGACCAACACGGTGAAACAAAATTAGCCAGGCATGGTAGCGCATGCCTATAATCCCAGTTACTTGAGAGGCTGAGGCAGGAAAATCCCTTGAACCCAGGAGGCAGAGGTTGCAGTGAACTGAGATCACATCATTGCACTTCTGCCTGGGCAACAGGAGCAAAACTCCATCCGAAAAACGAAACAAAACAGCAACAACAACAACAAAGAACTGCACTGAAGCCTAAACCTGAAGAGATTACTGGTTTTCTCCTCCAAGAATAAACTTCGTAACATCTTTACACTAAGTAACATTCCAGACAGATGGAGAGAGCAAGACAATTATATTTTTTAAAAACTATTTGAGAATCTCTTTTTTTTTTAAACAGTGGTTTTTACACAAAATATTCTCAGAATCTGAATATCAGGTGTGTTCATACAACCCTGAAAATATCATACTCATCTCCAAAGATGAGAAAAGGCTACGGCATCCTTGAGAGCCAAGAACAAATTCTGACTGATAAAATGGTCAAACAGGGCTTGATAACAATTTATTTCTGACCTTTTAATGCCTTCTGTTCTTAATGATTTTCTGTCATTTCTGTCTAGTCTAGACTTGAAACTCAGTCTCAGAGGTGCTTAGCTTTATGTTGCCACTTAACTTTCAACTTCCATTTTCAGCACAGAAAGGTAAATCAGTAATTGTCACTCTGGCTTCTCAAGGTTTGTCAGGCACCCGAATGGGATTATGACATAGATCTGAAGGGTGTTTTGTGTGACTTTTACTTTAATTTTCACAAAATCCTGGAAATGCCGTAGGACTTCAGGAACTGAATTATCCTGATAGCTTCACTTCTTCTATTTGTATTTTTCTTTGACTACTTTGGTCCTTTCTGTCCCCTGACCTGTCAAAAAGTGATTTAAAAAAAAAAAGAAATTAAGGGACTTCTTCACTGAATTGTTTTCTTGGCTGACAGCTGTCTTTTTCTCAATGCTATTCTTTTTTTTTTCTTTTGTTTTATTTCCAAGGAGATGATGTGTGTATTTCTTTAGTTTGAGCCTCGTGGCACATACGTAAAACTGAAGGATCCACCCTCTGAGAAAGTGTATTGTCCTGTATTTCAGAATATTTTCAAATCTGATTTGTATATTATCAAATGGAGCCCTGTGAGACAAAAACCCACCTAGAGATCTTCTTTGGAGGAAGAGAGAAATAAGAAAAACGAGTCTCAAAGAAGTAACCTATGGAGAGTTAAAACTTACGCTTTCCAATACATTTATGCACATTTATTTGTCTACAGATCTATGTATATAGATTGTTGAGTGTCAGTCAAAACTTCCTCCTTTGTAAGTGAAAGGGGTTGAACTCAAACCAGCTTAAGCCAGAGCATCTCTGTGTGTGGCTGGATTCAGGACCTCCAGCAGTTTGCTCATTCTCTCTTGTTCTCTTTTGCCCAACCCTTCCTCTTTCATTGTCCTCTTCTTGCCTGTGGGCTTTCTGTGTGTTGCCTTTATTCTCTTCTTCTAATGGCTGGCTCTGTTTATATGACGGGAAAGACAGCTGCTGGCAGCTCCAGTGCAAAAACTAGAGACCCTCTTCTCCGGAATTCCTATTGCCTCTTACAGGGAAGTACTCAAACTGGACCAAAAAGGGTTCCATGGCCACCCCTTGGCTCAGTCGTATTAGATAGGGGGTGAGAGCCTGGATCAGGTGCTCCTCTCTACTCGCAGGTGATGGTCTACACCTGCGATTGATTGTCCTATGATAAAGATCGGGGAATGGGAGCTCAGCAAAGCGAGATTGGTGTGCCGCTTCCAGCCTGAGTGGTACGAGAAAGCATGTTGGGAAAGCCGTATTTACAAAAACACAGATCTCTGTTTATTGCTCAGTATGACCAACCAATCACATACCTGAGGGGCACATTTGATTTTTTTTTTTTTTTACTTTAAAAATCTTTTCACAGGCAGGACGTGGTGGCTTACAACTGTAATCCCAGAAACTTGGGAGGCTGAGGTGGGCAGATCACTTGAGCTCAGGAGTTTGAGACTAGCCTGGCCAACGTGATGAAACCTGTTTCTACTAAAAATACAAAAATTAGCAAGCCCTGGTGGTGCACTCCTGTATTCCCAGCTACCCGAGAGGTTGAGAATGGCTTGAACCCAGGATGCGTAGGTTACAGTGAGTCGAGATCACACCACTGCACTCCAGCCTGGGCAACAGAGTGAGACTCTATGTCAAAAAAAAAAAAGGAAATGTTTTCATACAATGCATATATGCTTATCTGGCTTTTTATCGATAATGTATTTGGTGGCTATATTCTGTGGCATAAACATGGGAAAATTGAACTGCTACTTATTCTCATCTTTACTCAAATATAGACAACATTTATTGAACACCTTTTGTAGATGGAAAATGACTCCAGGTGCTACTATTTACTTTTTATCATAACAAGCAACAAGAACACTTTGCATTTTCATGGTGCTTTCATTTACTTTTCATCATAACAAGTAATAAGAACAGTTTACATTTTCATGGTGGTTTCATATCTGTTGTCTTAAGAATTCTCCAATAAATGTATTTATTCTGCTAAAAATAAAAGTCACGAAGTTATAAGGTGACTTGTTTATACTTATAGTTAAAAATAGCTATTTATAACAAAAATCATATGAGATTTTAACAGTATACACATATATATGTAAGCTTAGTATTATGAATAATAGAAAAGGACCTTAAGATCATCCTCCTGAACAGTTATTGCCCTTGAGTCTTATTTCGAGACCTCATTGATACATTGTTAACACTTAGATCAATAAACAATTATTGTTCCTTGTGAGATGCTGAGAGTAGATTTGGAGAGTTTACAGATAAGAGGCATCCTTTACCAGGAGCTGTCAAATGTCAAAATAACAACTAACATGTATTCTATCTATGTATCTATCTATCTATGTATCTATCTATGTATCTATGTATGTATCTATCTATCTATCTATCTATCTATCTATCTATCTATCTATCTATCTATCTATCTATCTTCTATCATTTTCATCTACCTAATCTGTGTCTGTGAGTCCTGAAATATCCATATACATCTATTAAGGAAAGTTATATAAAAAAATTTGAATTGTTTTCTTTCTGCAGATTTCCAGGGGGAGCAGAGCTGATTTTCCTGGCTCTGGGCCTCACGGCGAGTTGTAGTTATGATGGGGACAGCAGGCGCCTGTACCTCTGTTTAATAGAAAGCACAGGACTAGCAGAGATTTTCTAACTCTGCATTTAAAATCCCCCCAATAGCTGTTATTACCTCCCAAAACCATTGGAGCATTAGTGCTAAATCAAGTGGAATAGTTTCATTTAAGTCATTTAAGGTGCTGACTGATGTTCTCACATTGGTCATAATAAATAATAATATTAATTTTGTGAAAGAGAGAATCAGAATATTGTGATTTTGGTTCTCTTTCAACTGAAAAGTAATTTGAAATGGATTAAAGGAGCAGATTTTCCTCCTCCAGGTTTGACTCCCCATGTATCCCACCTCTAGTCCTTTCATAGAAACCCCACCCTTTGTGTATGGCTCTGTGCACCTGCCCCTGCGGTGTGGCATCCTGTGGAGGGAAGGTTTAGTCTTCTGTGGAACAAGTTTATTGACCAGCAGGGTTTGCTCACTCAAGTGTAGGGACAGTCTGATTCTTTCCCTTGGGTTTTCTTTCCTGAGAAAACCTTTATAAAGAATTCTTTTGCCCCTCTTATTGTGCTTCCAATCAATCTTTCATTTGATATGATATGAAAAAAAATAAAGGAAAAAGAATCTTAAGACATCTCCAAGGAAAGAACTCTCTACATACAGTAGCTACTCTTCTTTGTTTACATGATCTGCATTTAATCTGTGCAGCATGGGATAGCCATCTCAACTCTATTTTTGAGAATAAAAGTTTGAGGTTTTTTTGCTCTTTTCGGTGCTGCCGATGAACATTAAAATATCACTATGTTTCTCAAAATTCTAATCACAAAAATTACTTGAAAATATAGATTTCCAGTGTCCTCTTTGAAATTTGGGATTAGTAAATCTGGTGTGGGACTTGGAGTCAGTATTTAAGAATATCCCAGGAAAATCTTGTATTTTAAAAAATATCCCCAGGTGACTTTAGTTTGGAAAATATTGAATTACATTCAATAATTTGACAAGTTAATCACAGGTACACTAGCTGATGTTCTGAGGTGAATATCAGCACTTATGATTTCTGTTCTTCCTTCTCATATTTTAGGTTTCACAACTACCTTTGTAATTTCTCTTGGAGCGTTTCATTACAGAACTAAAGTTGCCTCTGCTCAGCTATATTCTTCTTTGAGATGAAATTCGAGGGTCTTTGATTACTCCTGACAGCCTAGAAGAGAGGAGAGGACAACCAGAATGAAAGGGCAATCGCCACAATATGGCTGATCTAGTGCTGAGGAGAGGACCAACAGGAAGTAACATGCTTTGATAAATGTATAATGAAAAATTTACTTGCAGAGGAAACAATGCTGGAAATGGCTAGAAGCCAAGAACATCTGTGTTCCTGGTATCCTAAATGTGTAGAAGTAGCAGATGTAACTGAATATATAACAGAGAGCCTGGCACAATTCCTAACCATGTGGAGGAGGGCTGTGGATATGCACAGACAGCTTTCTGAAGCCCAGAAAAAATTAAAAAAAAAAATGCTGGGGAACTCCCAAATAATATTATTAGCTATCTTGAGGAGAGATAGATATTATTAGAGCAGTTTAATACAATGAAGACAGCTTATTCAAATAAGAGAAAGGGAAGTTGTTTATTGCACACAACTGAGAAGACTACTCTGGAAATACTTTGTATATAAACACAACAATACAATTACAAGTAAGCATAAATATGAGATATAAAGTAAAAGACTTGCTTCTTCTACCCCCTATAAAACTATAAGCTCTTTCAAGCCTAGCACATAATCTTAGCTTTACTAAGTAGTTCATACTTTTCATGAGCTCAGCCAATAGTTCTAAGAATGACTGGGCAGAAACACCTAGAAAGTAGAATAAAATGTAAAATACAATCTAGGAAGAGCCAGATGATATCAGCTGCTATTTTTCTCATTCCATTGTACCAAGAAAATTTCTTTTAATGCTTTTTATAAATGAACATCAGGGTAGGCCATAGTAGTTGGCAGAATTTTAATATTGCATATGTAGTTAGGGTGGACCCAGAAGACTCCTTCCCTGACTACCTTCCAGCTAGGATTGGATTGGCCATGTGACACAATTCCGATCAATGAGAAGTAGGTGGAATTCTGTCAGGTTAGTTTTTGTTTTCCTGATAAAAATGGATAGACTAGGTTGGCATGTCCCTGAGCCCCTCCTTCTTGCCTATGATGTGGACATGATACTGAGGGTGCAGCAGTTATACTACGAGGTGATAATCAAAAGGGTGTACAGATAATCTAAACATGACAACCTGAACATGATGGACTGGAAGGCTCTGCTGATTCCTCAATGACCACTGCATGGGCATTGGACTACTATCTCTGAACTTTTGTTTCTGTGAGAAAAAATCTCACTAATTTGTTTAAGCTACCCTTCGTCATTATTTCATAACTACTCTGTGCTAAACGTTTTAAAATTTTGGGTTGGGGATATACTGCCGTATTCTTCTTTGCAAGAATTTTTAGTATTGAAAGACACAGTGTGAGCCCAAATATCACAAAACTATTCAAAAGCTAATGCTCTATTTCACGTGGAAGAAATGCAACAGTGGCCACCAAATTTAAGATAGTGGTGCTACTTTGGCACTAGGATATACTTGGAATGCTGCTTTCACATTTGAATAATCTGCCAAAAGGATACTGAAAAATCAGAAAGAATCCAGAGGTGTGATCAGGGTTGGTGACGGGCTTGAATAGCATTTCAAAATGAAAACGATTACTGCAAATTGGGGAAGTTAAGCATTAAACAATGAAAACAGAAAAAGAAATAAAATTTTTTAAAAAAAACTTATAATTCTCAAATCCTTGAAATGGTTTCAAATATAGGAAGTAACCTTCTTATAGTCTTCGCTAAAGAGTAATATTAGGATAGATAAAAATAATGGGAAGGAAGATTTTTGCTAGATGATAAACAAATACTTGCTGAGAGTTATACCCTCTAACGAGGAATGTGCTGTGTCATCTTTTGAGATAAACACTCCACTGGATAAACCTTTGCTGTAGGAAGAGTGTGAATCTCATTGATTTTTGAAGACTAGGAATCCAATGCATGAAAGTTCCTTGATAATATCTATGTAATGGATGAATGGATTCTATTCATTTATTTAAGCATAAGCTCAAATATCATTACAATCTAAATTTCTGTACAATCAGAATATATGCATACTAATTGTGAGATTCCCACCTCCACTGTCTGGTTACATTGCCTTATGTGGATATATAGGATAAAGCCTTCAGCCAAGTGACGGAATAAATGCATGCTGACTACTCAGGAAAGAGCATTGCAGATGCCACACTCTTGGTAAGATTAGCCTTGGGGCTAAAGACAGTATAAGCTCAGAATGCTTAAAGCAAGTCTGGAAGACATTTTATCTCTTAAAGTCCTACTCCCGTATATCCATTATGAGGATTAGGGCTCATGAAAGGCTATAAAAAATGATTATTATTTTTTTTCCCTATAGGCTCTATTGGACGTGAAGCACAAGCTTCAGTTGCTGCATCTAGTCTCAGAAATTGATTCAAAGAGTTACTTATGCTTTCAGGACATAATCCTCTGAAACAGTTCTAGCATCAGTTTTTGCTATTGTGTGCTATTATTTAGGTTTCTGTCAACTAGACAAGATGTCAAGTCATGTTTCCTTGCTTCAAATTGCTGCATATTACCTATCCCCTGGTGAACTTCTTTTCCACATGTTCATATTTAAGTAGGAATAGAGGTGAATACATAAAGTTGAATGCTTGAATTGTTTTTAAAAGGCCAATTCAGAATATTTTAAAAAGTATTTTAGTGTGTCAAATGTGAATTGACACACAGTATTTTGCTCACAGCAAGCTGAAAAATCTTTAGTATATGAACTTTTTATATGACTTAGTAACTAACAATTCAAAAATGTAAACCTGACTGTTTTGTAATGAATGTTTTTGGAAACACATCTGAAATCTATTCTTTACCCAACAAGCTTGGAAATGAATGTCTTGGGCATTATCTTTTCTTCACTTGGCAAGCGTAGCTGCAGACAACATTTTCACTTGTCCAAAGAGTTTTTTTGTTGATATAACTTCCCTCAATTTTTAGTGAGGATTTTCTTTCTTTTTGAAAGAAACCCTAAAAGAGGTTTAAGCTGTTTTGTAACAATGCTGGAGTTTATCATTAGTCCTCATTATCTGCATATTTGTCAAGAATGTTGCTTCCATTGGGGTAAATAATTTCATTTTATTCCAATATAGTTTTGACATTTATTTAAGAATAGCCAATTCTCAATTTCCCAGACTAAGGTAGAAAAGCCCAGTCACAGATTAGCCAAGTAATGTATTAGAATATGCCAGATATGTTATTTAGTAATTAACATATTCATCATTCAAGTAGAAACTAGCATTCTGCAGTTTTGTTCAGCTGTAACTGGAAAGTGCTGAAATTTCAAGTATAGTTATAACCATCAGTGGTATAGATACAGCAAAATGTATTTTTAGTCAAAAGAATACAAAAGCAAAGATAAACATAACCAAAAAAATGCTTTAAAAAACAATTGCTATCTATCTACTTTTTTTGTTTGCTTTGTGCACAGCTGCTGGTGGGTTTTCATGGGTGAGGAAGTGGGAGGAAGACAGGTGGTATTATTACTGTTGGGGCACTGACATGGTTGTCAGTGAGGGATGAAGGAAGAGGGAACCAGGAAATAAGACAGCTCCATAAGATAGGGATAGGGATACAGAATGACCTGGCAATGAATGAAAGCCATGGGACAGAATAAGAAGGAAGAAAAGAAATTAAGGGTCACTG
>NW_012098321.1:319647-325410 GCF_000951045.1 Mandrillus leucophaeus
AGAGAGAGAGAGAAGTACAAAAAATTCCATTCTAGTCCAATCTGTGCCCAACCTGTGTCTGGAAGGTGTGAAGGTTGGTGGGGCTGGTGGTAGTGGGCATAGGACTCAGATTTAGTGTCAAAAAATTGTTTTCAGTGTAACATATGTAGGAATTAAAATTGTAAAGGTGAAACTAAGGGATAAGCCAAAAGATGAAGGACAATAAAAGTGAGACAAAACAAGGTGTTATTACCAATGCATAAGTATGACAAAAGGGAAAAAAAGACCCACTGGACCAAAATTAGTGATAAATGAATAACACGCTAGTAAGAAACATTTTCTGGCATGTTGCATGACTCTTGGTAAGACAAAGACAAATAAGGAGGTAAACCAGCTCTTCTCAGTATACATGAGATCCTATTACAACAACATCTTCTAGCCTGGCCTCTCCACTTGATGAAACAAGTTGGAAAATAATGGAGGAAATAGAGAAAGCAAACAAAACTCTGTATCTTATAAGGCAAGGATAAACAAATTATCACAATACCATCAGGAATAAGAATAATGAGAACATGATTTATAAGGAATTAATAATATATTTGAAAGGAGAAATTAAGGGGGATAGTAAATAAATATTCTCCATATTATCAGACAAATAGATTCACATTGCTTGAAGTCAGAGTCAGATTTAAAGAAAAAATACTTTCTAGCAGTAGCCATTAGTTGACAAAGTTGTGATGCACAATTTTCGATAAGCAGGTCCTGAAATGTCCAAAAGAGATTAATTGAATAGAGTTAAATTTTTCTAATTTCCCTTTGTCCACGTTCAGGTACCTCCATCCTTAGGCATTTCTCTTTTCCCAGATCCTTTATTTTGTGGCTAGTTTTTGCTCATATTGGCTGCCAATGAATTTCTCCTAAGAAGTTGACTGCTAGGTTATTAGAGACAGGGATGGTGAATGGAAAGATTACTAGAACAGAAAACAATAGTTGTGCTTCCAGTCCTGGTTCTTGCTAATTTCCTGTGTGTTGGTTTTATTAATTATAAAATAAGAGAGCTTCATGGAATACTATGCAGTCATAAAAAAGAGTGAGATCATAGCTTTTGTGGGAACATAGACGGAGCTGGAGGCCATTATCCTTAGCAAACTAATGCTAAGAAATAGAGAACCATATATCACATGCTGTCACTTATAAGTGGAAACTAAATGACTTGATTGACAAGTGCTGTGTGATGTTAGTGATCCTGGAGGAAGTAAAATGCAGTCAATATTTGGCACAAGGGGTTTCAAGAATGCAATAGCCTATGTGGAAATGAGGGAAAGTGAGATGAGCAGAGAAACGTCCCAACTTGTTTAGGAAATACCCAGGGTATGACCCTAGGATCCACCGGAGGTGAAAGAAGACAAGCAAAACTTCCGGCACAGGACAAGAGGACGTAACTACTTTTTCTGTACAAAGAACTTGTTAGCTATGTAGGGAAGACTCTTATTTTAAGTGGAAGCTAGTGCTGAGACATTTTCAGTTTCCAAATGTGTTAAAGGAGGTTTCCTTCTGAAGAAGAGAATGAGATGAGATTAAGTAGGGCTTCAGGAGAAAATGGACTAGTAGTGAAGAGATAATGTCTTTTAAATGGTAGAAGAAAAAAAAGAATGCTGGGGAAACTGAGGTGTCCTTCTACACGATTTGAGAGGAAAACAATGTGCCCCAGCAAGGGTGCTCATGTTTGAGGCTTTCCATGCTGCTGATAACATGTAGATTGGAAGTGTGATGTATGTCTTCTAAGCCTCAAAACTCATCGCCATTATGCTCTGTGGATTCTTCATGCTCAATGAGTGTTTAGAAGGTTAGAATTCCAGGACAATTTACTCTTATCTTACACCATGTTGACGGTATGCTGGTTTCTGAGTAGCAGACAGCCTTGTTATTTATGCAAGAACTAGTGAATATCTATCACTTGTTAGATTCTGTGTTAGGTAAGTAAAATCAGATATGCCCGTACTTTGAGGAAGTGCAGACTAGTAGTAGAGGCACACATTAATTTCTTTCTTTCTTTTTTATTATACTTTAAGTTCTAGGGTACATGTGCACAATGTGCAGGTTTGAGATATATACACACACACACACATATGTATGTGTATATATATGTGTGTGTGTATACATATATATGTATACATATGTGTGTGTGTGTGTATATATATATGCCATGTTGGTGTGCTGCACCCATTAACTCATCATTTACATTAGGTATATCTCCTAATGTTATCCCTGCCCCCTACCCGCACCCCACAACAGGCCCTGGTGTGTAATGTTCCCCACCCTGTGTCCAAATGTTCTCATTGTTCAATTCCCACCTATGAGTGAGAAAATGCGGTGTTTGTCCTTGTGATAGTTTGCTGAGAATGATGGTTTCCAGCTTCATCCATGTCCCTGCAAAGGACATGAACTCATCCTTTTTTATGACTGCATAGTATTCTATGGGAGGCACACATTAGTTTCATGTTTTAAAATTAAATGTACAATTAGAAAGTGTTATAAGTGTCAAGGGACATAGAGTCATGAGAATCTTCTGACCTTATCTGATAATGATTGACTGGCTGACTATTCAGTAACAGCCAACTGTTGACTCGTAGCTGGCAGACTATTCAGTAACTTCATTAGCTAGTTTTGTTCTTGGACAATTTACCACACGTTGCTTCAGTTTCCTCTTTGGCAAAATGGGATAAATAAGACGATCTACTTCATCGTGTGTTAAAATCATATCTAGCATATGCTAAATGTTCAATGTGTTTTTAATTATTGTTTAGTTCATTGAGGCTGCTACGCAAAAAATATCATCTACTGGGTAGTTCATAAACAACAGAAATTTAATTCTCATAGTACTAGAGACTGGGAAGTCCACGATCAAAATGGTGGCAGATTTGGTGTCTGGCGAGGGCCCACTTTTCTGGTTCATAGAAAACACCTTATTGCTGTGTCCTCACGTAGTAGAAGAAGCCAGGA
The DNA here is from genome assembly GCF_000951045.1 of Mandrillus leucophaeus. Classification (NCBI taxonomy): domain Eukaryota; kingdom Metazoa; phylum Chordata; class Mammalia; order Primates; family Cercopithecidae; genus Mandrillus; species Mandrillus leucophaeus. The sequence continues at coordinate 322,630 of NW_012098321.1, forward strand.
GATTCTCTTAGGCCTCTTTTATAAGGGCCTTAATCCCATTCACGAGGGCACCACCCTTATAATTTAATTACCACCCCAAAGCCCTGTGAACTACTACCTTCACTTGGGGGGTTTAGACTTCAACATATGAATTTCGAAGGGACTTAAACATTTGGACTGTAGCGGCTATTAGATTGTTATTATTATTTTAGTGAATCAGAGTCCTACTCCTTGCAATTATTCTCTTAAGAAGATTCATTCTCTCATGCTTCTTTTGAGCATTTTCTTTGGTTTGCTGTCACATAAAAATCTGGAATAAAGAGTACAAAGATAGTGGAACTTGAAATATTAATTATATTGTGATTATTTCTTAGCATAATAAAAAACAAGAGAATGACCCTTTTGTTATCTATTCTCATTCTCTCATTCATCCCTTCCTTCTTTCATATTTCAAACATTCCCTGAGAAAATAAAGCTAGGTGCCTGGGGGATGAAACGATAAATTAGCATCAATTCCTAATCTATCTTTCAGTCTAGTAAGGCTGACAGACAAGTACAAAAACAGCTGCTATGGAGTGAGAAAAGTTATATACTCGACAACTGTACCAAGTACAGCTGAGGCACAATGGACCACTTCTGCTCAAATCGAGGAAATAAGAGAAGGCAAATGACAGGCAAAAGAAAGAGACCTTTTGTCCTTGTTCTTCACTTACACATGTAATTAAAGGACCCAAACCTTCTTGTTAGCATTTTCATCCACAGAATATATGCTAGAGAGAGCTATGAAGATTTCTAATGGTGCTCTATTAATCATAGTGCAATTTTATTCAGAAAATAAACATAACAATGATCAGGCTTTCCACTTATGATTGACTATAGCAATCATATATAGTGTTTTCTGGCAACTTTATACCATTCATTCAGTTTATCCACATGTTTCTCTTCCATCCCAGGTCTTATCAAAAGAGCTAATAATACTCTCATGACCTAGGTTGGTAGTTTTACACATTATTGCTCTTAAACTATCCCCTCTTGCTCCTTATTTTATTCTTATTTTCGCCTCTTACCCTTTACTGACAGTTTCACTGCTAGTCTTCCTATCCTTCTGTCCTTTCCATTTTAGAAACACCCCAGAATTACAAATTATAGGAATTGGGGGAAAAAAGAGCAAGAAAGAGTGTGCTATAATAAAGTATGCTGGTGACAATTTGTAATGCACATTATAGGAGGGAAGACAAAGAAAGCAAAGCTGAACAGAGAAGCTTTTGATAGCAGAGCAAGAATGATTTAGGCAGTTTCTGATGCATATTTCCCTTTACATCTGTTTTGTAAAATTTCTGCATGCTGAAGGTGAATTGACAATAGAAAGCTAATATTTGTCAGTTGATAAAGAAGAACTAGGTTTCACCAATGCATATTTATTTCATAAGAAAATATTTTTGTATTTAAAAGGTGGTTGAGCAGAGCCATATAATGACTGCGTTTAAAAGTTTCATTACCTAGTGTGAAAGGATAGAAATACTTATTATTCAAAAAATGGGGAAGGAAAAGGTAACATAGAAAAGAAAGGGAAAAGTTCCTAAAAAAATATGTAGAGTTAAAAGCAATAAATTGTGACGAGTAGTCTATGGTTTATTAGACTTGAATAGATGGGAAGGATGACTATGTTAATATCTTTTGTTTCAAGAGGGTGAATAAAATGAAAAGTAGGCAAAAAATGATGGCAGGTGTCTTGCTCTGCAATAAGAAGCTACTAAAACTACTGTAACTGCCTGTGGCAGAAGTAAAACACCTTTTCAAAAAATGTTTCCAGAAGAGGTGGCACAGCACTGTCTATTTGCTGAAAGAATCATGGAAAAAAGACTTTTGGAAGAGATGGCAATGCTTGGGGGGGAAATGCATGAATCATCTATAGTTGAAAAACAATTAAAAGAAAGAGAATGGAGATAAATGGAAAGGGGAAGAGACGAAGGAAAATATACCTGCGGATGCAGAAATTGTTTAGGTTTTAAGCAAGTAATTTCTAGATGGGTAAAAGATTATAAAAAAGGAAGCAACAAAGTCAGAAATTGTGGATTACATGCTTACATGACAATGTTCTTGATTCCCAGTTCAGCCATAATCATTTCTCCCTGGGGCACAAGTTACGGGTCAGCAAAAGCTGGCTCAGAACCAACATTGCTGCTTAATGAGTTTTGATACGCAATTCATCTAGTGTTTGGGGAAAATGTAAATATGGAAAGTGTAGGAAGACCTTTGAAGTCAAATACTCAGGAAATTCTTGGAAATTAAAAGAAATAGGATTCTGCAAGGATGCACATTGTAGAACTAATTGTTGTATCCATTAGGAAACTGAAATGGGAGATTTGAGGAAAGGAGAGTTTTCCATAATTCCTTTCATCAGTTTTTGTTTGGATTTTTATAGGAATAAGTCATAATTTTTAAATTTAAAAATTAATAAAGATTTTCAAAGCTAAAAATGGACTAAACTCGCATTTGCATATTGTTTAGTCAATAAGTTTGCCAAGGTTATAGGAATAATTAGTTGGTCAGGTAATGAATGTCCCCTACCCTGACTTTCTTCTGTAAAAGAGATTGAAGACAGTTGAGCACGAGAATAAATCAGATAGGCCATACATTTTCTTCAAATTGTTATTATTTTTTTGTGAAGACAGGGTAGGACATTTGAGGTTTTGCATTCTCCACTTGTCTTGCCTCCTTTCCAGTGACAACTTGAAGTTCTCTGTCAAAAATTTCATGCAGCAGCCAGGCGCGGTGGCTCACTCCAGCCTGGGGGATAGG
>NW_012098321.1:326215-333424 GCF_000951045.1 Mandrillus leucophaeus
TCTTTTCAAATGGGCTCGGAAGATATTTTGAGGATGTGCAATTTTATATGTAACAATTTTGTTAAGTGCAACTCACATGATTGTTTCTGAGCAGGGAGATGTAAGAGGTATCTTCTTTACTTTCGCCAGGATGGTTTTACATCAGGACCTGGAAAACTTAATTTCATGTGTAATCATGTAATTAAGGAGTTTAGTATACTAACTGTCAGCAATGAGCTATTCCTACGATGGCCTGCCGTTTTGATGAAATGTCAGTGGTGGAGTACTGCATGATTAAATGCTCCTGACAACGCTGATGATAATATGTCAGTGATATAAGATGCTCTATGGAGAAATGTCCCTACAATAAAACGTTGCATAACAAGATCTCCTTATAATGACATGGTCAACAGAATGTCACCAGGACAAATGAACACAAATGGACACACACACACACACACACCCCCCCTGAGAAATGACATGGCAGCTTTGCTGCCTATTTTCAATATAATTTATATTGATAGAAAGTCTTTTCACTTTTAAAATCAGAGAGTTAGTACATTTAAATGCTGAAAAGTTTTTTTTTTTTTTTTTTTGGGAGTGGGGGACACTGCCGGTGGCCCCTTTCATCTCTGTGGCTTCATATCCTGCAGAATGTTGTGAAGCAGGCGATCCTGGCATCTCTGAGTCAAGAGAGCTGGTTCAATCGCCTGCTTTGCGTTCCCCACCTCTCCCACCTCCTTCCCAGTTGGAACAGTAAGTTCTCTATGAAAGCTTCTGCAAATGATGACAAGAAGGAGAGTTCTCAGGGAAAGCAGCTGAGCTTTAATGCGAGTAAAACGTTTCCAAATGTAAAACACATTTGAAAATCTAAATGTGTGCCCCCAAAACCACATCAATAGAACCTTTAATGATCTTCAGAACCAGCCTTTTCTCTTCCTGTCAGTAGGAAGATTGTTTCAAATCTGTTTGTGCCTGAAGCACTTTTGATTGTGACAGTCTTCTCATTCATGGGCTAAACATGGCGTCCCACTGGAAGTGCCATCTAGGTTCACAGCAATACAGTATGATATGAAAGTATAAACAGAAGTTGGAAGTGCATTTCTCCTCTGAGATAACAAGTGAAACTAGATTTTCAGACCACCTATTATGCCGTGAAAAATAAAAGAGAAAGCAAAATAAGACCTACTCTATGTCAGCTGCCTGGTTCATAAGAATGAAACACACCAGGTCAATATGGTGCCCTTTAAATGACTCCTGTATGGACAGAATATTGATCCTTGCTCTGGCCAGTCATTAAAATTTTTCATAAGATAAATGCAAAGATGTTAACATCAGTGTGAACTTCTTTCTGCTTTTTGGTGGGTTGGCTAATCATAATTGATTAAAAAATGGATTGCTTCTTAACTTGGCTTCATTTTCCTCTTTTGCTTTGAGTTCCTGCCTAAAAATAAGGGCTCAGCCATAGCTAATGATTGAGTTCCCCAACATATACATTAAGACTTACGATTCTTATAACTCTGTTCCTCATAGTAATGAGCTGACTGGATAAAGTAACAGTAGTTTTCTTATAGATAGATACGCTCCACCCTCATTATAGAACTATTTTCAAAAGCCACGGATATTGAATGTTGTAACAGTAATGTCAGCCCTTATGATTAAATCATGAGGCACATGAGTTTTTCGTTTAAATTTGATGTTCTCATGATCTCAATATTTTTCATGCAAATCTTGTTATTTCTGCATCCTTTCACACTCCAGCTTAAATTGCTTGTCAATCGCCGTGCTTTTCTTGAGTGCAGCACTTCTGAGCTTCTCCAATACGATTTTATACATCTATTTATATCTACTTCTTTAGTATATTTTCCCTTAAAGAAGACATTGGAACAGCATTCCAAATCATATTTAATGAAGTCTTTTGAATTGGGAACAGTAACTTTGGAGGCCAAAGGAGATGAGGCAAGAGGATTGGTTTGGCCAGCAGATAGGTGTGGGGAAGAACTGTAGGTTAAGACAGGAAGAAGCCATTTTATACTTTAATTTATAGAATTTTAAAAAACATTTTAACTAGAGTGCTCACATTAGGGTTGATGAGAGCAAGGGCAAAGCTGCAGTCTAGCAAAGAGAAACACCATAAATAGGAAGATCGTTAAAAGGTTAGTTAATGAGAAAAGACATTTGAAAGTACCCTCACAAAATAACCCTTGAAATCTCACATTGTCAAAGGGATTTCAGTTTTTCAGAATCTATAAGCCCACCATTTAAACTTTTCAAAACTGAATGTTCTTTCTCTGTTGTTGTTGTTTTGTGTGTGTGTGTGTGTGCATACGAATACTACTTCTGATCACCATAATATTTTCAAATACCATCATCTGCTTTGACCTTGAAAATCTAAGGGAAAAAGACCAGTGACAAATATGCTTCAGTCATGTCACTCTCCTTTTCCCAAATTTGACTAGACTTATACCATGAAGATCTACTATTATACAAGCAAGTTTTAGTCCCCTGTCACCCCTCTGCCCCCAGCACTCCATCTTGTTCACTCATACAGAGTAACATTTCGCCATGTATCTTGTAAAATCAGCTACCGTGCTTGCACGGGGCTGGAATGTCATTGGTATAACAAGACATGCAATAATGTGCAGTCATGTAGTTGAAGACATTTCTAATTGATTATACATTTATTTGCCACACCACTATTCTCCTTGGAATATTGCTTAAGAAAAAAGTGTTTGAATAATCACATACTGTTTTAGGGATTCCTGATGTTTGCTAATGAATACACTACAAAGCTTTATTTTTCAAATGTGTTCTCAAATGTGTAACCTACTCGCTTTTTCCATGCATTTTTATATTCCAGAGGATCCTCTAGTGACAGAACATTTTCAATCATTACTTCTCTTTGGTGGAATCAATTACCTCCTGATAGATTCTCTTTACAAGTTTAAAATTGCATTTAAAAACTCATCTCTTTTCTGAATTCTAATTGGATGTACTTTGAACTCTACATTCTTTTACTGAATATTTGTTTATGAATCTTTCTATGATTTAAAGGGCTCACTACCACATTTCTGGGCTGACTGCAATATTTAACTTATAATATGTGATTCCTTTGAGAAACTACATTATTAAACAAAGATTTTATTTACTCTCAAAGGAAAGACCAGAAGCATAATCTTGACAAAGTAAAAAAGTTGAGAAGTAATCATGTACTTAAAACATGTATGATTCTGCCTCTGTGATTTGTTTAAAGTCACATTCGAGGATATCAAAAATAGAATTCCCTATGATTGTCTCCTTACATGCAGAATCATACATAGGAGGTCATTTATATTTTTTATGTACATAGTAGCCCATTAGCTTTACAATAGTCATTATTTATCAAATTCATCAATTTGCAATATAATCAAGAGGTGAGAAGGTTAGATATATCTCTAAATAATTATACTATGTGCTTATGTTGACTACTGTCATATTTAAACCACTTTATATGTTTTTTGATTTTTTTCCAATAGCCCAATTAGATGGAAAATTTTAGTCCCATTTTCCAGATGTGGAATATACATTTTCCCATTTTCCAGATGAGGAATATAAAAAAATGAGTTAAAGTTACCTGTTTGAACTTACATAATTAGTTAACAGAAGAACTGAGGTTTAAACTTAGATACCACTCATTCCAAAGCTATTCCTATTCTTTCCAAGTGGCACCCTATCTCTCAAAGTAGATGGTAAAAAGAGTCTTGATTTTAAACATGTGTAGTTTCACCCATAAAAGAATTTGGGGGCTCTGTACTTACAGCCACTTCTTTCATTTAAAAATAAATCTTACTGGTAGCTTAACTGGTTTCTTTAGTCTGCATTATGAGATACTGAATAGAAAATGGATAGAGGGATGGCATTGATGCTAAATACAGATCTGGCAACTTCTCTTCTCTCAAGATCACATAGAAGACACACAGGCAATGGTCATAATGAAAGTTTTTATTCCCTCTTCCAGCACTTTGGAGAATTTAGTACTTTTACCAACACTGGCAAAATCCAACTGCAGAAACCAAACAGTAAAAAATCTAAACCCAGATCCGTCTGATTTTAGGCAAATGCGAGACCAATCTTTGAAGCCAGTGTCACAACATTTTTAGCCTTAGTTTTTCTTTTCCTTTTTTTTTTTTTTTTTTTTTTTAGAGAAAGTCTCACTCTGTCACCCAGGCTGGAGTGCAGTGGCATGATCTCGGCTTACTGCAACCTCTGCCTCCCGTGTTCGAGCGGTTCTCGTGCCTCAGCCTCTCTAATAGCTGGTATTACAGGTGAATGCCACCATGTCCATCTAATTTTTATATTTTCAGTAGAAACAGGGTTTAGCCATGTTGCCCAGGCTGGTCCTGAACTCCTGGCCTCAAATGATCCACCCGCCTCGGCTTCCCAAAGTCCTGGGATTACAGGTGTGAGCCAGCGAACCTGACCATGTAGTCTTATTTTATTTTCTGACCAGTGTCTTTAAAAATATGAATTTGAATGCTGTTAGAATTTCAAATGTTTGCTTCAATCATGGGCTCTATCACACACTGCTGCCTTACTCCAAACTTGCTTTGTTCATCTACGTCAACTTCTTAGCCCTTGAAGATATTTGAGTTTGCAACTCTTGCTCTAACAAGTCCTGTAAAGAAAGGCTCTTTTTGCTATTTACTCTGGTTCTACTCATGGTTCTCACATAGTATCCAACAGTGTGGGGGTTAGGGTGAGATAATGTTGGGTATTAAATTTAAAAATTAAGATAAATACAACTTTAATGCAATATTTAAAACAATTAATGCCAAAAATTTATAATGACTAAAATAAAGGCATTATCTGCTCCTGGCTCTGTATCCAAACTGCCCTTTGGAGACTGTATTTTTATACTAAAAGCCTTGAATCCAAGGCCTTCCTTCTTACTTGGTTAGTTTCTCCTCCTCCTACCTTACCTCCTCCTCTGAAAAATGTAGGGAGTAGTAACCAATCCTGATTAAAAGAGAGGAATTCAAACAGCAGATCCACCTGGCTTTATTCAGAGGAGGAGCCTGCATTCAGTATGCCTCAAAGAAGCCCTCTGTATAGTTGACAATTTTAAAACAACAATAGCTAACACTTAGTGAACACTATATTTAGGCTCTGTGGCAGACAGTTATTTATTTTACTAATCCCTAACAACAATCTTATGTGATATATGTTGCTGTTATCTCCAGTTTCCACGTGAGCCTAAGTTACTTGCCTAAGCGAAAGCATGGCAGAGTAAGGGATTAAATTAGGACATTATAATCACAGAACACGTAATTTGAGAGATTACTAAAACTGACCTGTAGTCATAAATAGAAGACTAATTGATTTTAGCTTAAGAAGCAGGAAAGTGACATGCTAAAAGAATTTGTTATGCACAACTGGTTGTTTCCATGAGATAATATTTGGAGATTTTTAGCCAATGCTTTTATTTCTTTTATATTATTATTATTTGGATAATTACACTATAAATCTGCACTGGAACTATAGAGATTCATTGCCTAAGGTGGACAAAATGTATAGTCCAGGACAAAACAAAGTCATTTTTTAAAAAAAATTTGAAGATTGATTTATAAAATTTTCAGCACAGACTATAAGCTTGAAAACTCCCCAAGTTTTAATTGTTATGGTGAGATATTTGATAAAAAAGCAGTCATTTTTATTTCCAAGAGGTTTGACTTTATCAAGAGCCACAGAGCCTAGAAGACTCGGGTCAGATACAGCATAAATCAGAGCAAGGAGAACTCCAGTATGACCTCAGAGTTCCCGAGGAGATAGGAGTCTGTCAGCAAGAGTGCGACGGAAACTGAAAAGCATGGAATTAGAGTTAGATTTGCTTGGTTTCTGTGTGTAGACAAACAGGAAGCATCGCAGAGAAGCCCCACATCCCACGTGGTGCCTGAGAAGTAGAGCAGCACCTCCTGAGAGCCTGAGAGAAATGTCATGTGGTATTGGTACTGCATGTTTCAGCATTGTGCAGGGAAAGTAGCTAAGATTAAGTGGATGTGTTTGGAATGAAGAGGATAGAGAGTAAGCGTACCTGAAAAGCAGAGGCTATGACAGGACCTCAGGCACCCTCAGTGGATGGATAGGGATCAACCATAATCAGCAGAGGCCATAAAAGATGGAGATGACCACACCCTGCCCCAGTCTTCCATTTCTTCTGCCTGCCTAGCTCTTGGTCCATGTCATGAAGCTATGTCCAACTTCCCTGGAGCCAGAGCCATCCAGGGAGAAGGGAAGACCATGAGGGAGGGAGAAAATACTGAAATATGATTGTGATTGCATAGTGAACTCAGAGATTGACATTTAAATTGGAAGTAATTGTGTTTAATCTTGAATTGGCAAGACTGAAATTTCCTTTATCTTCCCAAATGAGAAACATTTAAATTAAGTTTACTCATAGAAGAATAATGGAAGGTCCACCTATACTTAGCTGAGTTTTGTAATTGTGAAATTTATAACAGCTCTAGGAAAATATCTTAACTATGTTACGGTACTATAAGCTTCAGTTATCTGGAAAATTAACAGGTGGAACACTGTTCTGTCACTATGGTAGAAAGCTAGAGCATCATTTCATGTACAAAATATAAGTTAAATTTAGTTACTCATCCAAGAGTAGAATAAGAGGTATAAGTTTTAACATTATAAAGATTTTAATATGACTATCATGTGTATTTTATGACTGTTACATGTTCATATTTAGAGATACCAGATTCTACCAAAACCAGTAAGAAAAGAGTAAGATCTTTTTCCGGCTCAGACATTAGTACGGACCTACTGTTTTTCCTACTATTTTTAAGGCTATCGAATGAAGTTTGATGATTTTTGCTGCTACCCTATATTCATTTTCTATATTTAATCCAAAAAAGACTTCCTAAGGTACATTTTATATTTAATCCAAAAAAAGACCTCCTATGGTGCATTTTACTACAGCTTAATATATTCCTCATCCTAGCATCAGTCCATATTTTAACTGTAAGTAGCACACTGACAATCAGCAGTGGGAGAATGAAGAAATTGGAGTCAAGACAGGGTCCAGTAGAGAGAAAAACCCCACTGTTTTGGATTGTCCTTTCATATCCTAAGCAATTATGAATGTTACAGAACTAGAATCTGGACTTCTTTTAGCTACATGCTCAAGGTGAAATGAGTTTCATGTATATAAGGCTGCATGCTCTGGGATTCATGATAACGGCT
>NW_012098321.1:335359-383934 GCF_000951045.1 Mandrillus leucophaeus
CTGAAAAGCAGAGGCTATGACAGGACCTCAGGCACCCTCAGTGGATGGATAGGGATCAACCATAATCAGCAGAGGCCATAAAAGATGGAGATGACCACACCCTGCCCCAGTCTTCCATTTCTTCTGCCTGCCTAGCTCTTGGTCCATGTCATGAAGCTATGTCCAACTTCCCTGGAGCCAGAGCCATCCAGGGAGAAGGGAAGACCATGAGGGAGGGAGAAAATACTGAAATATGATTGTGATTGCATAGTGAACTCAGAGATTGACATTTAAATTGGAAGTAATTGTGTTTAATCTTGAATTGGCAAGACTGAAATTTCCTTTATCTTCCCAAATGAGAAACATTTAAATTAAGTTTACTCATAGAAGAATAATGGAAGGTCCACCTATACTTAGCTGAGTTTTGTAATTGTGAAATTTATAACAGCTCTAGGAAAATATCTTAACTATGTTACGGTACTATAAGCTTCAGTTATCTGGAAAATTAACAGGTGGAACACTGTTCTGTCACTATGGTAGAAAGCTAGAGCATCATTTCATGTACAAAATATAAGTTAAATTTAGTTACTCATCCAAGAGTAGAATAAGAGGTATAAGTTTTAACATTATAAAGATTTTAATATGACTATCATGTGTATTTTATGACTGTTACATGTTCATATTTAGAGATACCAGATTCTACCAAAACCAGTAAGAAAAGAGTAAGATCTTTTTCCGGCTCAGACATTAGTACGGACCTACTGTTTTTCCTACTATTTTTAAGGCTATCGAATGAAGTTTGATGATTTTTGCTGCTACCCTATATTCATTTTCTATATTTAATCCAAAAAAGACTTCCTAAGGTACATTTTATATTTAATCCAAAAAAAGACCTCCTATGGTGCATTTTACTACAGCTTAATATATTCCTCATCCTAGCATCAGTCCATATTTTAACTGTAAGTAGCACACTGACAATCAGCAGTGGGAGAATGAAGAAATTGGAGTCAAGACAGGGTCCAGTAGAGAGAAAAACCCCACTGTTTTGGATTGTCCTTTCATATCCTAAGCAATTATGAATGTTACAGAACTAGAATCTGGACTTCTTTTAGCTACATGCTCAAGGTGAAATGAGTTTCATGTATATAAGGCTGCATGCTCTGGGATTCATGATAACGGCTTGAGAAACATCAAACATTCTGATAAATCAAGGGGAGAAATTTGAAAATTTTAAGAAGCCTCAAAAATAAAAGTTCAAAGAAAATTCTATGCCTTGGCAAAGATATTTCAGACTTTAAGTTTTTTTGTCTATTGGGATAATTTTTTTCAGTATGTTAAAGAAAAGCTAAGCCTAGGGTGGTATGACAGGAAATCTACAAACATTAGAAGTCAGCAAAAACTTTCTCATTTCTGAAATCAAGATAAGCTACTTTAGCAAACTTTAGCTACCATAAACTAAGGATCCTCCTAAACCGCACATTTCCTTTAATAATTATTTGATAATTTTAAAAGTTAAATTATGTAATTTCTTAGTAACCAACATATTATTTCGACTCAGAGTAGTAAAGGAAAACATCCCTCTTCTCTATATTTGGAAACATCACCTGTTATCTGATGGAATAATTATTGTTGTTTTGGTTTCTAGATTAAAAGCAAATGACAGGGAGAATGCAAGAAGGGATTGCTGGGAAGAAGGCCAGAGGAAATTGGAGTTAGAAATGCAAAATGTATGCAAGAGTTTGTCTAAAGAGAATCAAAGCTACTATGTTTGGAAAAGGTTGAAATTTCATTATTTTGCAAGAGTTACGTTAACAACTGCAAAAGCTTCAGGAATTCCAGGTAATCAAGAGTCTTAGGAGCTCACTGAGCCAGCAGGCTTCTTCCCATGAGTGCTACCTCTATAAAGCAAATTTTTCATTTTCACATTAATAGCATGGTTGAGAAGCTCTTGATAGAGTAGCTTCTGGGGGAATGGAATTTGTCTGAAGAAGAAATAAGCCTGGAAAAGCTACAGTAGCCATAACTAAAGGCTGAAATTTACTTCCCTACCAGGTTGTTTTTTTTTTTTTGAGTGAGGAAGCTCTGTTTTTGAAATTTTGGTGTGGTTTTGCCAGTCTAGGATTGCTGAAAATTATTGGGGATCAGAAAGAAAAGGATTTAAAAATATATCTTGTCAGCAGATTTTTTTTTTTTTTTTTAGTTAAATGAGATTTTTAAAGAGACAGAAAAAAATGTATAACTTTTGTCTCTGGTTTCCCTGAGCAGTTGCATTTACGATAAATCTGTAGCCCCCATACATTCTGTCTTCTATTACTCTGCTGGTTACTGACTGAAGCCCAACGTAAAGTGATTGCTGCTCTCTCTCTCTCCATTTCCACCTCTTAACTCTGTTCCTTGATCGCTCTTCTCCTTCCTTCATACATTTTCTCCCTGATGTCTTTTCTCATACACTGTTTCAAGTATAGATTTCTCTAGTGGAGTGATATAGCATGGTCTAAAAACAAAACAGAGTAGAATTCTATATTGATGTAGATAGCCCAAGTGATGTAGTGAGATTTTTAAAAAGAAAACCCAAAATCCGAAAAGAAAGAAGAGAAAAGAAAGCAAATGGGAAATAAAGCAAAGAAGATTTAAAACCAAAATGCAACTTGATTCTCCTCAGACTTGCAGCTCATTATACCTCTGACCACGTTACTCCAGAAATTTGCAGAGAAAGGTTTATATTCAGAAAAGTATTTAGTTTCACAAAGCTAATAACATTACCCTGGAGGACTGGAAGATTATGAAATTTGACCACATTCCATTTCTCACCCGATGTGTTGTATTATGCTGATCTTTATCAACACATCTAAATATCTCAAGGCATATATAAAGCTATAATATATTGTGTTAAATTTTCTGAAGTTTGCATAAGTCAAATTAATGTACCGTATACTATTTTGTAGCTTCTTTTTAAGACATTTAAATCAAAGTAAACAGTCACAGTTAGTAAACAAAAAAACTGTATTGAAATCTTATTTCAAAAAAAGGTATTAAATCTCAAAATTAGAATGTTCTATCCCTGTCCTGCTCCTTCTTACTCTCTGCTGTGCTCCCTAGTTCCATCACTTTCAAATCTTTTCAATTTTTTTGTCTGTATATTGCATTCATCATGATTTCATAGACATATACCTCGTAAGGTGATTAACATAATCAAGTCAGTTAACGCATTCACCACCTCACAGTTACCACCCTCGTGTATGTGGTAAGAGCACTTAAGATCTACTCTCTCAGCAAATTTCAAGTATATGATGCAGTCTTGTTCACTACAGTCACCATGCTTCAGGTGACAGGATAATGATTCCCCAGAACTTATTCATCCTATAATGAGAAGTCATAAGTTTGACCAACAACTCCTCATTTACCCCATCCCTCAGCCCCTGGAAACCAGTGTCATACTTTGTTTCTATTAGTTTGGGTTTTTAGATTCCACATATAAGTGAGATGATATCGTATTTGTCTTTCTCTGCCTGGCTTATTTCACTTAATATCATGCACTTCAGGTTCACCCTTGTTGTCAACAAGATTTCCTTCTTCTTTACGGCTGAATGTTATTTTATCTATAATTCGGCCATAAAATACATATGTGTGTGTGGGCACACACAGACATACATAACACATTTTCTTTATCTATTCATTCATCAATGGACACAGGTTGTATCTATGTTTTAGCTATTGTAAATAATGCTGCAGTGAATATGGGAGGAAAGATAACTGTTTGAGATACCGATTTCGTTTTCTTTGGATATAGACCTAGAAGTGGGATGGTGGCTGGACCATATTGTAGTTCTGTTTTTAATTTTTGGGGGAAACCCCATACCATTTTCCATAATGGGTGTACCTATTTACATGGCCGTTTATATGTCTTCTTTGGAGAAAGATCTATTCAGGTTCTTTTTCCATGTTTTAATTGGGCTACTACTATTATTATTGTTCGCTATTAAGTTGTAAGACTTTCTTATATATTTTGTATATTACCTCGTTATCAGATAAATAACTTGCAAATATTTTCTCTCATTTTGTAGCTTGCCTCATTTTTATTGCCTTCTTTCCTGTGCAGAAGCTTTTATGTCTGTCATAGTTCCATTTGTTTTTTTTTTGCTTTTGTTGCCTGGGCTTTTAGTATCATATCCAAAACATCATTGCCAAGGCCAATATCAAGGGACATTCCCCCTTCGGTTTCTTCTAGTAGGTTTCCAATTTCAGGTCCTATATTTAAGTCTTTAATTCATTTCAAGTTTATTTTTGGGGACTTAGGTGTAAGATAGGCGTTCAAGTTCATACTTTTGCAAGAAAATACAGTCTTCTACATGTCATCTATTAAAAAGACTATTCTTTCTGTATTGTGTATTCTTGGCACCTTTGTTGTAGATTAGTTGGCATTATTTCTGGGCTCTCTATCCTGTTGCATTGGTCTATATGTTTGTTTTTATGCCAGTACCATACTGCTTTGATTACTATAGCTTTGAAATAAAGTTTGAAACTAGGAAGCATAGTGTCTCCAGATTTGTTCTTCTATCTTAATATTGCTTTGGCTATTCAGGGTCTTTTGTGGTTTCATACAAATCTTAGAATTATTTTTTCTGTTTATGTAAAAATGCCATTGAAATTTTGATAGGAATTGCATTGAATCTATAGATTGCTTTAGGTAGTATGGGCATTTTAATTGTATTAATTCTTTTGATCCATAAACATGGGATATCTTTCCATTTACTTGTGACTTCAATTTATTTCATCATCATATAGTTTTCAGAATACAGATCTTTCATCTCATTGGCTAAATTTATTCCTAAATATTTTATTGGTTTTATAATATTTTAAAAGACATTTTATTGTATTCTTTCTCAAACAGTTCATTGACATTATACAGAAACAACTGCATTTGCATGTTGTTTTTGTATGCTAAAACTTTAATGAATTATTTTTAACAATTTTTTTGGTGGAGCACTTAAGGTTTTCTAAATATACAATCATGTACCTATAAACAGAGACAATTTTATTTCCTTTTTTTCTGATTTGGATGCTTTTTATTTCTTTTCCTTGCCTAATTGCTCTGGTTAGGGTTTCTAGTACTTTGTTGAATAGAAGTGGTGAGAATGGATATCCTTGTCTTGTTTCTGATCTTAGAGGGAAAGTTTTCAGCTTTTCATCATTGAGTATGATATATCATGGAGAACGTTCACTGAGTGTTTGAGAAGAAGGTGTAGTGTGCTGCTGTTGGATGGGATGCTCTATATATGTGTTAGGTCCTTTTAGTCTGTAGTGTCACTCAAATCCACTGTTTCCTTATTTAATTTCTGTTGAGTGAAATATTGAAGTTCCTCACTATTATTTTATTGCTATTTATTTCTTCTGTCAGTTTTGTTAATGTTTGCTATATATATTTAGTTGTTCCAATGTTGGGTACGTAAACATTTATAATTCTTATATCTTCTTGATATGAAACCTTTTATTTGATTTATTATTTGATTACTTGATATTTGACCTTTTATTATTATGTAATGACTTGCTTTGGTTCTTGTGACCATATTTGACTTAAAGTTTATTTTGTCTAATATAAATATAGCCACCCCATGCTGTCTTTTGGTTACCACTTGCATAAAATATCTTTCTATATCCTTCAATTTTAGCCTATGTTGTCGTTAAAGCCAAAGGGAGTCTCTTGTACACAGTATATAATTGGAGATTTTTTCTTCAGTCTATTCAGTCACTCAGTGTCTTTTAATTAGTGAATTTAATCCATCTATGTTTAAAGTATTTTTGACAGATAAGGACTTACTATTGCCATTTTATTGTTTTCTGATGGTTTTGTAGTTCCTCTGTTCCTCTTCTCTCCTTTCTGTCTCCATTGAAATTTTTTTGTTTTTTGTTTTTTGAGACAGAGTCTTACCCTATTGCCATGCTGGAGTGCAATGGCACTATCTCAGCTCACTGCTCCTGGGTTCAAGCAATTCCCCTTCCTCCCAAGTAGCTGGGACTACAGGTGCACACCACCATGCCTGGCTAATTTTTTTTATTTTAGTAGAGGCGGAGTTTCACCATGTTGGCCAGGATTGTATCAATCTTCTGACCTTATGATCTGCTGTCTTTGGCCTCCCAAAGTGTTGAGATTACGGCGTGAGCCACTGTGCCTGGACCTCCATTGAAATTTGATGTCTTTTTTTGGTGATACGCTTTTATCTCTTTCTTTCATTCTTTTTGTATCTACTTTGGGTTTTTTTCTTTTTGTCACCATGAGACTTATATAAAAAAACCTTATATTTATAACTGTTTTAGGCTGATAACAACTTTAATTTTAAAAACTCCATACTTCTTACATTTTAAGTTATCGATGTTACAATTTACATCTTTTTTTTGTATTGTGTATTCATTATCATATTATTATAATTGGTTTCTTAATTATTTTGTCTTTTAACTTTTATACTAGAGTTGAAAGTGTTTGTGTACCATTATTACAGTATTAAAGAATTTTGAATTTGACTAGGTATTTAACATTATCAGTGAATTTTATACATTAATACGGTATTATAATGTAAATTAGCATCCTTTCAGCTTGAAGAACTCTACCGTATCTTGTAAGGCAGGTCTAATATTGATGATCTCCCTCAGCTTTTGTTTGTTTGGGAAAGTCTTTATTTTTCCTTGATTTCTGAAGGGCAGCTTTGCTGAGTATAGTATTATTGGTTAGCAGTTTTGTTTTATTTCTTTTTCTCTTTCTATTTTGAATATATCATCCCACTGTCTTCTGACTTACAAGGTTTCTGCTGAAGAATTTATTTACGGTATTATGGACGCTCTCCAGTATGTGACAAATCTCTTTTCTCTTGCTGTTTTCAAAATTCTCTTTGTCTAGACTTTGGACAATTTAATTATAATTTATTTTGGTGTAAACCTTTTCAAGTTCACCCTGTTGGAGGTATTTAGTTCTCATGAATCTGGATATCCATTTCTTTCTTCCAATTTGGGAAGTTTTGAGTCATCATTATTTTAGTAGGGCTTCTGCCCATTTTTCTTTTTCTTTTTCTTCTAGAACTCCCTTAATGTGTTCATTGTTTCATTTGATGTTATTTCATGAGTCCTGTAGGTTTTCTTAACTATTTTTTATTCTTTTTGCTCCTTTGACTGAATAATTTAAAAGGAACTATCCTCAAGTTCATTTATGATTTATTTTGCTTAATGGAGTCTGCTGTTGATGGTTTCTATTTAATATTTTAGTTCAGTAATTATATTATTCAGCTCCAAGATTCTGTATTTTTTAATACTGTTTGTATTTCTTTGAACTTCTCTCTCTCTCTCTCTCTCTCTCTCTCTCTCTCTGACAGAGTCTTGCTCTGTCACCCAGGCTGAAGTACAGTGACATGATTGTAGCTTGCTGCAACGTTAAACTCTTAGGCTCAAAGGCATTTAAATTATTAAATTTGTTTTATTATATTTTACTGTGGTAAGAACACTTAATATAAGATCTGCCCTTTTAGGGGAAAATTACATGAAAAAAATATATGTGTGTACTGTCATCTGAAGACACTCTTAGCCTGTTCCATCAGCTCCTAAGTAGCTGGAACTATAGACACATACCACCATGACCACCTAATTTTTAGGTTTTTTTTTTCTTTTTTTTTTTTTTTCTTTATAGAGACAGGGTCCTCCTTTGTTGCCCAGACTGGTCTAAAACTCATGAGCTCAAGTGATCCTTTTGCCTTGGCCTCCCAAAGTGCTGGAATTTCAGGCATGAGCCACCTTGCCCAGTTAAACTTCTCATTTTGGTCATGTATTGTTTTCCAAATATCACTTAATGATCTGTTTTCTTATAGTTCACTGAATTTCTTTAAGATGACTATTCTGAATTCCCTGCCAGTTAGTTCATTGATCTCTATTTCTTTAGGGCAAATTATTGTAGCTTTATTAGTTTACTTTGTCATGTTTATTTGTCATGTGATGTCATGTTTCTCTGATCCTTCATGATCCTTGTATCCTTGAAATCATGTCTATGCATTGGGAAAACAGTCACCTTCTCCAGCCTTTACAGGCTTGCCTCTGTAGTAAAAGAACTTCACCAGTCAACCCATCCTGGGGTTCTGAACAAGCCAATTGGTATCATCCTTAGGCAGGTATCTTTGCCTGCGTCATTGGTTGGACAAGAATACTACTCATGCTGTGCAGTTGGGTAGGGCCACTGGGTAAGCTCCATGGTTGGGAGGGTCTGCTGGCTGGAGTTTCTGGTGGCCCAGTGCTTCTGGCTGTGTCTGTAGTTAGACTGGGCCTCAGACTGGGCTCTGCACTTGAGCAGGGTCTTTTGCTGAGCTTCCTGCCCAGAAAAGCCCTCAGACTATGCCTGAAAATTGGGCAGTGTTGCTGGCTATGCTCCCTGACTGGCTGGGAATTCCAATTCAGTAGAACTGCTATCTGTGGTCCCTGGTCATACAAGGCTACCAGTTAAGCTCTGTGAATGGGTAGATCCACCGCCTCGGCACTTCAGCTAGACACAGCCAGTGACAGGGATGTGGTGCCACCACCAAGTTGCATGCACTGGTCACTGTGAACTCTACTCCCTTCTTTGTCCTTAGCTGATCCTAGGTGATCTAGTCCTGCTAATACCCTCAGAGTCCTCCAGAAATTGCTTCTATTACCTTTGTAATGCAGCTTTGGTTAGTTCTTTTGTTGTTATTGTTTTGTTTTCTCAGGGGGTGCTTCAGCCTCACCTCTGGTTTCTGGGATTTTCTCAAAGGTGTTTTTGTTTGTGGATAGTTGCTAATTGGCATTTCTGTGAGTGAGAATAGAGCCAAGGAACTCTTATTCTATCATGTTATTGATGTTACTATCGATTTATATGGTTTAGACCTTATCTGTTTGCTTCTTATTGTGGCGGATAAGAATTTGGCTCTCATATAGCTTCTTCTGTTTCCCCTCCATTATTCTAATATCATCATATCTCAATTTGAATATACTAAATTTTCAAAGGCATCATTTGCATATACAAAGGCAACACATAAGGAGGAAAACATGGCATCAAGAAGTCAAGATCTGGCATAGGAGTGAGGAGAGTAAAATTTCCAGATTCATAGTTGCATAGTAGGCTAGGACAATTAGAAGTTACACTGGAACATTAAGAAGCTGTTCTGGGGTTGGGGAAGGTGCATTGGTTTGAGAGAAAAATGTAATGGGAAAATAATCTGATATATATGATCAAGTAGAAAACTGTACTGAGAGGCTGTTGGAGGGTCTGGGAAAAACTGGTACACAGAAAACTAGACAAATGAGAACAATAAGAAAATACTGGACTCTAGGCCGGGCATGGTGGCTCATGCCCGTAATCCCAGCATTTGGGGAGCCTGAGGTGGGCAAATCACCTGAGGTTAGCAGTTCGAGATCAGACTGGCCAACATGGTGAAACCCTGCCTCTACTAAAAATACAAAAAAAGTTAGCCGGGTGTGGTGGTGCATGCCTGTAGTCCCAGATAATCTGGGGGCTGAGGCAAGAGAATGGCTTGAACCCGGGAGATGGAGGTTGCAGTGAGCCAAGATTGTGCCACTGCACTCCAGTGTGGGTGACACAGCAAGACTCCTTCTCAAAAAATAAAAAATAAAAAATGTTGGACTCTAGAAAAAAGAAAAAATTTCAAGAATAGAAACTTAGTATGTTCCTTGACGCTGCAGTGAAGAGTATTATTTAGGAACTATAAGAACCAAATATAAGTTTAACTTCAAATTGGCATTCAAAGGCATTTAAATTATTAAATTTGTTTTATTATATTTTACTGTGGTAAGAACACTTAATATGAGATCTGCCCTTTTAGGGGAAATTTACATGAAAAAAATATGTGTGTGTGTACTGTCAACTGAAGAATGATAAGTTTCATATATCTGGAAAGGAGAGCTTTATTTCTCAAAAAGGGCTATAGCCTGCAGAGTGGCTATGATGATAGGCTGGGAAGTATAGCCTACAGCCAGAAGACAGAAACAGACACTTGGAGCGTTGGAAGAATATGCCAGGGATTTATGCTGAACAGGGTGGCCAAATATACATATTCTATAAGTTATAGGAGGAGTCAAGAATATTTATAAGAGAATAAATGTGTGCATGTGCAATTGAGCTTCATTCCTCTCCATGGGACCCATGCTAAAAAAATGGTGGTATTAGGCCCAGTGCAGTGGCTCATGCCTGTAATCCTAACACTTTGGGAGGCCAAAGTGGAGGGATCACTTGAGGCCAGGAGTTTAAAACCAGCCTAGCCAATCTGGTGAAACACCACCTCTAATAAAAATGCAAAAGTTGACCAGGTGTGGTGATGCACACCTATATTCCCAGCTATTTGGGAGGCTGAGGCACGAAAATGGCTTGAACCCAGGAGGCAGAGATTGCAGTGAGCCGTGGTCGTACCACGGCACTTCAGCCTGGGCAACAGAGTGAGACTCTGTCTCAAAAAAAAAAAAATACAACAAAAAACGGAAAATGATGCTAGCATAATCTGAGGGTGGAGTTTTCTGCTCTCTGACATCAAAAGGTGAAGCAGAGGACACAAAAACACTTAATGCACATTCTCCATTGACTAGCCAGGACCACCCTCTGCTTGGTGATCTCTCATCAGGAAGAAATGCCAGTCAGTTGCTTTGTCAAAATGACATAGGGAGGGGCAGTGTCAGGCAGTTGGTTGATATCCGTGGTGGAGTCTTTCAAAAGGGCTGGTCTCTGTTTAGCCCTTAGGGAGGAAAGTCTAATGATGGTTAGTGACAGAGGGGGTGTAACGAGGCATGGCCAACCTCTCACCCTATCATGGCTGGGAATTCAGCTTCCAAGATTTCTCTGGAGTCCCCTTGACCAATCAGGGGTCCCTTCAGTTGGTGGGGGATGCTTACAATTTTATTTTTATTTCTCAGCACATATGTATACATTTATACATAAATGCAAATATCACCTAAAATAGCAGTGAGGGGGCTAACAGTAATTGAATGTTTACTATGTTTGCACTAAATACTCTTACAAACACTGTTGCATTTAGGGAAGCTTCACGGTGTACTTGATGAAATATGGGCTTTGATGTTAACAGCCATGGTTCTGAGTCCCAGCACTGTCAACTGTGAGCGGTGTGATCTTGAAAAAATTACTTAACCCTTCAAATTCAATGCTCCCCAGTTTCCTTACTTTTACAGGGAAGATTACAATACCTACCTTGCAAGGGGCTGTTGAAGGTATTACATGAGATAATACGGGAAAAGTGATTACTACATACTACTACTTCCACTAACATTGATACTATACAGAAGGAGTTCAGAACATACCACCCCAAAATATGGTGCTCTGGCATCTTGATTATTTTTGAGTTAAAAACACTGAAAACCAACAACAGATGCAGCAAAGGACTCTCTGACCTAACTGAAAGCAGGAGACGAGATTCCTAGTGGAAGACTGCCTCCCTGCAACTGGAGGCAGAAAGGAGAAAGGCATTCTTCTTACCAGAGACGACAAATGGAAGCCAAGAGAAGTCCGTACAAGCAAACCCTGTTAAACAGACCCTTATTCTTCTAGTCACGTCTACATGATTAACTATCCTAGTCCAAGCCTCCTTGCATTGTCATGTTTTCACAATTTTGTACTCTTTGTTCAACTCAGTATACAACTGTTCTACTCTAAGTGGACCTCCATCTCTTTAAGAGAGCTCCTGTGTCATGGAAAATGTATAATAAATAAACATACATGTTTTTCTCCTGTTAATCTGTCTTGTGTTAGTTTAATCCTCAGTCCCAGGTAAGAGAGTATAGGTAGAATTTTGCTTCCTCTACAATACTAAGATCATTCTATTGCTATTGTTACTGTAACACCTACTACTACTACTATAGTTTATAAGCAAAGAAACTAATGGCTTAGACAGGTGAACAAATTTAATGAAGATCATATTTCTGGTAAGTAGAGGAACAGGGATTTAAAAATGGATCTGACTAACTCTAAAACCTTCCCAGTGTATCATACACTCCCTATGAGAAGCAAACAAAATTATCCAAATCACTTCAGACCTTTTGATTTGCAACATTACATCAACCATCCACTGACCTCACTAAGTTGTCTCAAAATGGGCAGGCTTACACTGTGTTTGAGAAACCAATCACTGTAAGATTTGGACCACAAGGTTATCTTGTTGAAACCTTTACCAGAACATTTGTCTCTAGTTTTCCAGTGACCAAGTGTAGGACCAGTTAACAATTTTTTTAAAAATCATTTTTTTATTGTGTCCTAGATATAATATTTTGGGTCTTACTTAAATCTTACATTTGAGCAGGCTTCCTGTGATACCATGCTGGTGTGCAAACTGGGGCACCGCACCACCTCATTACTGCCAGGTGGGGAAAGAAGTCCAGATTCTTTTCTGTTGCACTCTTGGGGATAGTGACTTGTTACTACAGGATGGGGATAAGTACAGGCTGCTCAGAGTAGCCTCTGCTGACACCACTGAGGCTGATAAGGGAAAGATCTCCATGTTACGATTCCCCACGTAGGCTGCACTGACATTAAGATGGAGGGAGAGACTTGTTACTGCTAGAAAGTGGTGTAAGTCTGGGCTTTGCACTCAGCGTCCTCTGATACCGCTTTAGGGAGAGCAGGAGAAGGCCCCTCACTACCTCAGACTGGAGGTGAGAGTCCATATTCCTGTATGCTCTCCATTGACAACATGAAGTGAAGAGGATGTTTAGTGTCCAGGCGGAGATGTAGGTCCCAGCTCTGACACCAGCCTGGCCGGGATGGGTGCTCCATTGCAGCTGACTGAGGATCTAAGTTTCGGCTCTCCATCTGGCCCTTGCTGGTCTGAGTGGGAGAGGGGCTGTGTTTTTTTTCTTTCATAGGGGTTGACTGGAGTCGATTAATGTCTAAAAGTTTTATCTTGTTATGCTTCCCTTATCTAGTGCATTGTCTGGATTAGACAGGCTTTTGTTGGTTTTGCTGTATGTTTTTAGGTATGCATCCATTGATATTTCTGGATGCTTGCTTTTCTAGCATCCAGCCTGAGATACATGAGGCCTGCCATGTCATTCCTCAGGTCCTGAGATCCCCAGCTGATCTGCCTTTTTCTCTCCTTCCTCAAAGTATTATGTGTTTTGTTTTGTTTTGTTTTGTTTGAGACGGAGTCTCACTCTGTTGCCCAGGCTGGAGTGCAGTGGTGCGATCTTGGCTCACTGCAACCTCCACCTCCCGGGTTCAAGCAATTCTCCTGCCTCAGCCTCCTGAGTAGCTGGGATTACAGGCATACCTCACCATGCCTAGTCAATTTTTGTATTTTTAGTAGAGATGGGGTTTCACCATGTTGTTCAGACTGGTATCAAACTCCTGACCTCCTGATCTGCCTACTACTTCCACTAACATTGATACTATACAGAAGGAGTTCAGAACATACCACCCCAAAATATGGTGCTCTGGCATCTTGATTATTTTTGAGTTAAAAACACTGAAAACCAACAACAGATGCAGCAAAGGACTCTCTGACCTAACTGAAAGCAGGAGACGAGATTCCTAGTGGAAGACTGCCTCCCTGCAACTGGAGGCAGAAAGGAGAAAGGCATTCTTCTTACCAGAGACGACAAATTGAAGCCAAGAGAAGTCCGTACAAGCAAACCCTGTTAAACAGACCCTTATTCTTCTAGTCACGTCTACATGATTAATTATCCTAGTCCAAGCCTCCTTGCATTGTCATGTTTTCACAATTTTGTACTCTTTGTTCAACTCAGTATACAACTGTTCTACTCTAAGTGGACCTCCATCTCTTTAAGAGAGCTCCTGTGTCATGGAAAATGTATAATAAATAAACATACATGTTTTTCTCCTGTTAATCTGTCTTGTGTTAGTTTAATCCTCAGTCCCAGGTAAGAGAGTATAGGTAGAATTTTGCTTCCTCTACAATACTAAGATCATTCTATTGCTATTGTTACTGTAACACCTACTACTACTACTATAGTTTATAAGCAAAGAAACTAATGGCTTAGACAGGTGAACAAATTTAATGAAGATCATATTTCTGGTAAGTAGAGGAACAGGGATTTAAAAATGGATCTGACTAACTCTAAAACCTTCCCAGTGTATCATACACTCCCTATGAGAAGCAAACAAAATTATCCAAATCACTTCAGACCTTTTGATTTGCAACATTACATCAACCATCCACTGACCTCACTAAGTTGTCTCAAAATGGGCAGGCTTACACTGTGTTTGAGAAACCAATCACTGTAAGATTTGGACCACAAGGTTATCTTGTTGAAACCTTTACCAGAACATTTGTCTCTAGTTTTCCAGTGACCAAGTGTAGGACCAGTTAACAATTTTTTTAAAAATCATTTTTTTATTGTGTCCTAGATATAATATTTTGGGTCTTACTTAAATCTTACATTTGAGCAGGCTTCCTGTGATACCATGCTGGTGTGCAAACTGGGGCACCGCACCACCTCATTACTGCCAGGTGGGGAAAGAAGTCCAGATTCTTTTCTGTTGCACTCTTGGGGATAGTGACTTGTTACTACAGGATGGGGATAAGTACAGGCTGCTCAGAGTAGCCTCTGCTGACACCACTGAGGCTGATAAGGGAAAGATCTCCATGTTACGATTCCCCACGTAGGCTGCACTGACATTAAGATGGAGGGAGAGACTTGTTACTGCTAGAAAGTGGTGTAAGTCTGGGCTTTGCACTCAGCGTCCTCTGATACCGCTTTAGGGAGAGCAGGAGAAGGCCCCTCACTACCTCAGACTGGAGGTGAGAGTCCATATTCCTGTATGCTCTCCATTGACAACATGAAGTGAAGAGGATGTTTAGTGTCCAGGCGGAGATGTAGGTCCCAGCTCTGACACCAGCCTGGCCGGGATGGGTGCTCCATTGCAGCTGACTGAGGATCTAAGTTTCGGCTCTCCATCTGGCCCTTGCTGGTCTGAGTGGGAGAGGGGCTGTGTTTTTTTTCTTTCATAGGGGTTGGCTGGAGTCGATTAATGTCTAAAAGTTTTATCTTGTTATGCTTCCCTTATCTAGTGCATTGTCTGGATTAGACAGGCTTTTGTTGGTTTTGCTGTATGTTTTTAGGTATGCATCCATTGATATTTCTGGATGCTTGCTTTTCTAGCATCCAGCCTGAGATACATGAGGCCTGCCATGTCATTCCTCAGGTCCTGAGATCCCCAGCTGATCTGCCTTTTTCTCTCCTTCCTCAAAGTATTATGTGTTTTGTTTTGTTTTGTTTTGTTTGAGACGGAGTCTCACTCTGTTGCCCAGGCTGGAGTGCAGTGGTGCGATCTTGGCTCACTGCAACCTCCACCTCCCGGGTTCAAGCAATTCTCCTGCCTCAGCCTCCTGAGTAGCTGGGATTACAGGCATACCTCACCATGCCTAGTCAATTTTTGTATTTTTAGTAGAGATGGGGTTTCACCATGTTGTTCAGACTGGTATCAAACTCCTGACCTCCTGATCTGCCTGCCTCAGCCTCCCAAAGTGTTGGATTTTTTTTTTTTTTTTTTAAATACTGTGAACTCCGAAAATCTGAGACAGGTCTCAGTGAATTTGGAAAGTTTATTGTGTCAAGCTTGAGGACACACACCCATGACACGGCCTCAAGAAGTCCTGATGACATGTGCCCAAGCTGTTCGGGACACAGTTTGCTTTTACATGTTAGGGAGACACCAGACATCAATCAACATATGTAAGAGGTGCATTGGTTCCTTCCGGAGAGGCGGGGACAACTCGAAGCAGGGAGGGGCCTTCTAGGTCACAGGTAGGTGAGAGACAAATGGTCACACTCTTTTGAGTTTCTGATGAGCCTTTCCAAAGCAGGGATTCAGACTATGCCTCTATCTCCGTGAGCAGAGGGATGGCTTTGGAGAGAATGGGAGGCAGTTTGCGCTGAGCAGTTCTCAGCTTGACTTTTCCCTTTAGCTAGCAAGTTGGGGGCCCTACGATTTTCCTTTCACAATACACAATGTTCAGGGTTTAATATTTCTTAATAAGAGCAAGAGAGAGAAGTGCATCTACTCTATCTCATTTGGAACTGGAAGTCCTGAACTGACTTTCAAGTGCTCTGTTTCTCACTGAACCCAATAAAGAAATCGAGATATTATATTCAAAGAATTGTGTAAAAACATGAACACAGAATTGGTTCATGCACGTGTTTTGCTACTTCTGAACCTCACACAGAACGCATCATTTCTAAATGATCCTGTATTGTGGGGTTGGACAATACAATAGTTATATGAATGCTCGTTTTGAGCTATGGGGTGACCCCTGGATAAGCAGTGTTAACATCGACAGGAAATGTGCTAGAAACGCCAATATCCACCCCCAACTAAAACCTACTGATTAAAGAACTCTGGGGGCTGGAACCCAGCAATCCGCTCTTAAACAAGCCCTCAGATAATTTAGATGTGGGCTAAAGTTTGAGAGCCACTGAGCTATGGGAAAACGGGGTCGGTCGGGGGTGGGGAACCCTGCAGTTTAGTATGGTCCTGCTGGTAGGAGAGTGTCCTACAGCCCAGGTATTCATATACTGTGCTACACTTGTGTGACCTTGTCCTGGAGGTATCTCATGCAGCGCTTTCTTTCTCTTCCTTAACTTTGCGAATAAACCAGAGAAAAGAAAGTAACCATACACAGCGCTGAAGTTACAAGTTACCTGCAAAGTCTTGGAGAGAATGAACAACTCAAATCTTCTACTCATTCCATATGAGAATTAATATAGTCTGAGCCTGCCTACCATTTAAGGTGCAGAAAAAGAAGAATGTTTAAGGACCTACCTTGTGCAAAAAAAATGCTTAAAAGTCCACTAGTGAAAATATTATATTTTGGAATTATGCTTAAAGTTTCACTACCGAAATTACTTTGAAGGAATTGGCATCTTCCAGAATAAAGTAACACATAAAGCTGCCTTTTTCTTTGCACTATGAGAGGAATAAATTGAAAATGAATAGAGATCTATGCCTCTGTTTGAAGAAGATCCAAGATCTGCAAAGAGGCCATAATGAGAGTGGAAGGTGATAGGGACTTAAGTGGGAGTTGGCCAAAACAAACTTGGCTGCTTTGCAAGTTTCTCTGACTTGCAGTAAGTAAGGTCTTCTACGGTGATGCTGTGTGTGCCCGTCAATACAAAACTAATTCTGACCCAGTTGGTTATTTTCATCCTTTATTATTGGCAGCATTCATGGCATTTAACAATAATCCTATGCTAAATGTCCTATGCTAAATTTGTAGGCAGAGGAGCATCTAGCTTTTAAGTAAGATTGTTTTCTCAGTGTTTTGGCAGAGCACAAACTACACACTGTAAGGGACATTCTCTAACTCCATTGAGCATTATCCTTATTATTATTATTTCTTAAGGATATCACAATTCTAGATTGTCTTTTGACACTGTGATTCATCATCATCTACCTTAAGGATCCTGTAATGTTTAAAAATCTCCTGGTCCTCAGGCGCGGATAGAATTATATCTCACTTGCTCCCCTAAAAGGCACAAAATCAAATTACACCAAAAGGCTCCTTAGAGTATAGCTCTTTGCCAATTACTGGAATTATTTTCAGCCACTTTGGCACATTTCCTCTCCAGATGAAATGAAAATCTTTTAGTCGGCACCAGTGAAGGATTTCATATTTCTTAGTGCTTCCACATATACTGTATAATGAGAATAAAAGCTTCTCTGCCTCACAGATCTTTTCGTACAGTGCCATAATGCAGGGAAAATAACATCCATTTCTAACACATGAAGCCCACATATTTTCTAAAGAAGGGAAAGACATTAACATTACACAAGAAAACTATTTGCTCTTTGCTTTAAATTTCCAAATTTGAGGACACCAGAGATTTCAGACTTCAAAACTACATCCATCTGTGCTGAGACATAGACCCTCTAAGGTGCTTCATTATTGGCACTTAAAGCTGGTTTCATGAAACACCTGGTCTGAGTAAGCAATATGATCAGAGAGTGTCAGCAGGGCAGACAGATTTTAAATGGAAGATTGTTACTTACCCAAAGCCATTTTGAAGCTAAAAACAGCATTATCAGCAGACCAGGAACAATAACTTAAACATCCCCAAGTACATTATTAACACTTCTAGCCCTCTAAAGATTAGATGACTTCTTTATAAAAGTTTTTATGTCTCAAGAGAACATATTGTTCTCTGCATTTAT
This sequence comes from Mandrillus leucophaeus, assembly GCF_000951045.1. Classification (NCBI taxonomy): domain Eukaryota; kingdom Metazoa; phylum Chordata; class Mammalia; order Primates; family Cercopithecidae; genus Mandrillus; species Mandrillus leucophaeus. Next base: position 353,517 of record NW_012098321.1, read on the forward strand.
CATTTTACAAAAGTATTATTTTTCACCAAGAGTCTTACTTTTATTATTCCCAGTCACCTTTCAGTTTTGCTTCTGATAAGTGTTATTTCCTCTCTACCAGTGCCTGCAGCAGCCTGCACTGAAATCACTACCCATTGCTCAGTACTTGTCCCTTTTCTCAAGAGCATAGCCCTTTGGATTGAATCTCTTGCCTAGAGCATTAAGAACTTGGGGGGAGAAATCACTACTCATTGCTTTGCTTGCAATTCTTATTTGGACTAGCGCTTGCAGAAATTGAGCTGAACTTTCCGCACCGTCACTGTGTCTGTAAGGTAATTGCCTAAACTTGTTGAGCCAATCGGAATTGCTATTGTTGAGTTTTGCAAACGTGAAGAATCCGATGAAGCAATTTGTAAGCCGTATGCGGTACATCCCTCTTTCCCCACTCAAAGTCATATTGCTCTCTATAGGATTTTATGTGATCCTTATGAAACATCACATTCCAGAATTCTATTTTAAAAGCTTCAAACGTTAGTGTTTAAAAAGTCATTCTTATATATGGGACCATTTTGTTGCCAAATTCTTGTATTAAAAGAGGGTTAAAATTCTTTAGTAGTACTTTAATGTTCTGGATAACTTACAGAAAAAAAAGTATTTAAAAAGAGAGAGAACAGATACACACACACACATATGGCCCTGTAAAATGGGGGAAATATTGTGTCATATGACTGTGTTACATTTTTTTCATCATAAAATTTGTGTTCAGTGCAGGGACATTCAGAAATGTTTCATTACTATTACTTCCTGAGTTGAAAAAAATAGATTTTTTTTTGAGACAGAGTTTCGCTCTTGTCACCCAGGCTGGAGTGCAATGGCGTGATTTCAGCTCACTACATCCTCTGCCTCCTGGGTTTCATTGATTCTCCTGCCTCAGCCTCCTGAGTACCTGGGATTACAAGCACCTGCCACCACATCCAGCTGATTTTTGTAGTTTTGATAGAGATGGAGTTTCACCATGTTGGCCAGGCTGGTCTCAAACTCCTGACCTCAAGTGATCCACCTGCCTTGGCCTCCCAAAGTTCTGGGATTACAAGTGTGAACCACCGCACCCGGCTAGAATGTTTAGTATGTACATAAGCGCGCGCACACACACACGCACAGGCACACACGTACACAGAGAAAGAGAGTGAGGGATTTATACCTTCAGTAAAAGTACAGGGAATGTAAAAGCCTTATCTGTTCTCTCATTTAGAGAAATAGTGAATGAAGAAAGTATAAATTTACTAGACCATATTCCTATCCTCACTTGTTAGAAAATTTGAAGTACTTTCCTACATGAGAGAAGATACTGCTCTGACCCAGTTGAATCCTCACTGAATGCTGAACTAGCTAAATTATCCCCTTCATATTTGATGTCATGCAGGTTAGTATCTCTTCAAACAAAGAATTACTAAAAACTAGTCCAATTTCAAAAAATTTAAAACACTTTTCTCTCTTGCAGATCAGTCGTTAAAAAGATAAAATAATCACCTAAAGTAACCATAATTCCACAGATCCTGTTACACATATATTTACCTTGCTGTCTCATTCTTTTTCTTAAAAAGCCACATTATTCACAAAGCCAAGAATAATGTACTGACTTGGCCAAGAAAAGCACTACATTGGGACTCAAAGCAGAGGCGTAAGAAATTTAAGTTAACTTAAGACTATGCAAGTGATTACATTTACAAGACAACACAGGTTATGCTGTGAAGTGAATGCTGTAAGTTTAAGAAACTTGAGAGTTCACAAGAATCAAAGTGGGGTGGAGGACAGACAGAGCTGACTGCTGTACTATCCATGGCAAGCAGCTGAGATATTTCATTGCAGTGTGGTAATTATAATGATTAATGAAAATCATAAATGGTTGTGCGATACTGTACTTCTGCAATGTGCTACATAATCATGACTGATATAATAATTATTCCTGGGCCATGTGAAGGGAATCAAAATCTGGAATTTCAACAGCAACCATGTTCTTGTAGGAGGTAATAAAGGTTGTAAGAAAAATAGGAGGAAAATAACAATGGAAGTATATACTTTAGATTGAGCACAATGATAATTAATAACCTATTAAGAACAACATTATTCTCAGTGCTAAGAGGAGTTACACAAAACCAGGATTATATAATATAGTCCTATTTCCAATGGAATTGTAGTCTAATAAATCGAATCGGAGTAACAAAGCTGTAGTCCATTGATCCATGAATAAAATATGTGTATATGGACAGATGTTAAATATAGTTAATGAAAATACTCGTACACAAGCAGACATACTGGTGAAGAAGATGCTATTAAGATACAGAATGAGTTTTAAAAGGCAGTAAAGATTTACAGTAGGAGATAAAAATTGTTTTCAAATATGATGAATGGAACAGAGGCTACTGTGAGAATATGGAACATTCTGAGAAAAATCTTAAAAGTACTCAACAGAAAAAATTGGATGGGAAACACGTATAAGAACTGAGTTAGGGAGGGTGGAACAAGTTGATAGGGGATTTGGAAATCTGGCCAGGAATTCTGATATCAAAATTCAGGAAATTAAAGGCTTTTCAGAGATTCGAGGACAGAGGCATGCAGGCATGCTTACAGAGGATAAAGCTGGCCGCTGGAATGCTCTAAATATGAGGGCACAAAATAAAAAGTAATTAAGAATGTAAAAAAAGTGATATAGATTTCTGCTGCAAAATCACTTTCTCTATAATTGGAAGATTCTCAGTCCTGGCTAACTAAGGAGATTTTAATGCTAATTAGACGGTTGCAGTGACAAGATCTTATTTTCTCACATAAACATCCTTCCCCCCACTCCCATTGACTACAAAAATATTTTCCTTTCACTTCATCGCAGCAGCTCATTTTGATTACGCTCAGACCTCAGTGCATCACCTACACCTACCCAGCTAATCTGAGTAATTAAAGAAAAACGGTGCATGATGCATTTATAGTTAAGTAAAATGAATATAAATCTCGCACAACAGCTGGATTCCTATACTCGGCAAAACGGCACAGTTTGAGAAAAGCAATCATCTTCCTTTCCTGTTGGCAAAACACTTCACTGGTCTGTCCAATTTCAGCCCTCTTCAGGATTTAGTGCCTTCTCACTTCATAATGCATAGAACGCTACTTCCAGATGGACAGCCTTGTCATATGCTATTTTTAGGCTGCACTTTAGAATTTTAGAGTGGGAGCAGTTATTCACCAAACATGAAATGTATCACTTATTGTATACATCGGAGCAGCTTTTCAAATCAGCATGCTCAGCCAGCTGCTGATGAGCTTTACACACTCAAAGGAAGAAAGGAGGCTTCAGTTACACAGTCAGCACACATTTGAATGTGCTTCTGTGTGACGCTGAGAGAGTTTGAGGACAACACAAAAGAAGAGAAGGCAAGACTCCTGCCCTTGAGGGGTTTCCAGTCCAACATGGAGATAAAACAAAACTTACACACTTGGCAAGAATTGGAAGGCAGAAAGCATCCTAGTACCTGTGCTATGCGTACCCAAGAGCTGAAGAAATGAGAGAGAGAGAGAGAGAGAGAGAGAGAGACAGAGAGAGAGAGAGAGAGACAGAGAGAGAGAGAGAGAAGTCAAAATTGGGCTGGCGTGTTGGAGAAAGGCTCCAGAAGCAGTTCACTAAGTCTTAAAGAAAATTATTTACATTTCAATGCAAAAGCCTTTATTGGTAGTATATTTTCCTTTTAATAGGAAAAAAAGCTTCACAAACACCATTTAAAGCATCTACATAATTGTTTTGGTTGGATTGTAAAAGATATATAAAGGCTTGAGGTATGACATTAGAAAATGAATAAAAAATTAGGTACTTGGATTTGAGATATACAGACAATAGAGAACCACTAGAGATAATAGGAGGCATGAGAATAGTATTTTTAAAAGAAGATTTATTTTATTTTAGATTCAGGGGGTACGTACGCAGGTTTGTTAAATGAGTGTATTACGTGATGGTGTGATTTGGGTTTCTGATGATCCTGTTGCCCAAGTAGTGAACATAGTGCCCAACAGGAAGTTTTTGAACCCTTGCTCCCCTCCCCCTCTTCCCTTTTGGAATACCCAGTATATAGTGTTCCCATCTTTATGTGTACCCAGTGCTTAGCTCTCACTTATAAGTGAGAACATGTGGTATTTGGTTTTCTGTTCCTGCATTAATTCCCTTAGGATAATGGCCCCTAGCTCCATCTATGTTGCTGCAAAGGACATGATTTTGTTGTTTTTTTTATGGCTGTGTAGTATTCCATGGTGTATAGGTCCCACATTTTCTTTATCCAGTCCACCATTGATGGGCACCTGGGTTGATTCCATGTCTTTGCTATTATGAATAGTGCTGCAATAAACATACAAGTGCACGTGCCTTTTCGGTAGAAGGATTTATTTTCCTTTGAGTATATACCCAGTAATGGGATTGCTAGGTCAAATGGTAATTGGAGTTTTGGTTCCTTGAGAAATCTCCAAACTGCTTTCCATAGGGGCTGAACTAATTTGCATTCCCACCAGTAGTGCATAAGCCTTCCCTTTTCTCTGCAACCTTGCCAACATCTATTATTTTTTGACTTTTTAATAATAACTACTCTGACTGGTAAGAGGTGGTCTCTCATTATTTTATTTTTATTTTTATTTTTTTTGAGACAGAGTCTCACTCTGTTGCCCACGCTGGAGTACAGTGGCATGATCTCGGCTCACTGCAACCTCTGCCTCCTGTGTTCAAGCGATTCTCCTGCCTCAGCCTCCCGAGTAGCTGGGACTACAGGCGCATGCCCACCACGCCCAGATAATTTTTTGTATTTTTAGTAGAGAGGGGGTTTCACCGTGTTAGCCAGGATGGTCTCGATCTCCTGACCTAGTGATAGTCCCGCCTCAGCCTCCCAAACTGCTGGGATTACAGGCGTAAGCCATTGCTCCCAGCCGGCCCTCATTATGGTTTTGATTTGCATTTCCCTGATGGTTAGTGATGTTGAGGACTGTTTACATTTGTTGACTGCTCGTATGTCTCCTTTTGAGGAGTATCTGTTCTTGTCCGTTCCCCACTTTTTAATGGGGTTTTTTTTTTCCTATCGATTGGTTCAAGTTATTTGTAGATTCTGGGAATTAGTCCTTCGTCAGATGCATAGTTTGCAAATGTTTTCTCTCACTTGATAGGTTGTCTATTTACTCTGCTGATAGTTTTTGTTTTGTTTTGTTTTGTCTGTGCAGAAGCACTTTAGTTTATTTAGGGCTTAATCATCAATTTTTGTTTTTGTCATATTTGCTTTAGAGGACTTAGTCTTAAATTCTTTGCTTACACCAATGTCTAAAAGAGTATTTCCTAGGTTTTCTTCTAGGATTTTTATAATTTGAAGTCTTACATGTGAGTATTAATCCATCATGAGTTAAATTTTATATATGGTGAGAGGTAGGGGTCCAGTCATATTTTTCTGCATGTGGCTAGCCAGTTTTCCCATTTATTAAGGAGTCCTTTCTTCATTGTTTGGTTTTGTTAACTTTGTCAAAGGTCAGTTGGTTGTAGGTGGGCGACTTTATTTCAGAGGTCTTTATTCTGTTCCATTAGTCTATGTGTCTGTTTTCATATCAGTACCATACTGTTTTGGTTAGTGTCACCTTGTAGTATAATATGAAGTTGGGTGACATGATATCCCCAGCTTTATTCCTTTTGCTTAGGATTGCCTTGGCTATTCAGGTTCTTTTTCACAGTTCCATATGAGTTTTGGAATAGTTTTTTATAATTCTGTGAAAAATGATGTTGGTAATTTTATAATAATAGCATTAAATCTGTAGATTGCTTTGGGCAGTGGGGACATTTTAATGATATGGATTTTTCCAATCTATGAGCATGGAATGCTTTTTGATTCATTTGTGTCATCTCTGATTTCTTTAAGCAGTACTTTGTAGTTCCCCTTTTAGAGATTTTTTTACCTCCTTGGTTAAATGTATTCATAGTGGTGTGTGTGTGTGTGTGTGTGTGTGTGTGTATGTGTCTATCTTAAGTAGGATTGTGTTCTTGATTTGGTTCTCAGCTTGCACGTTATTGGTGTTTAGAAATGCTAGTGATTTTTGTAGGTTGATTTTGTATGCTGAGACTTTGCTGAAGTCATTTATAAGGTCTAGGAGTCTTTTAACAGAATTTTTAGGGTTTTATAGGTATAGAATTAGCAATGTCAGTAAGAGACATTAGGTCATTTGACTTCCTCTTTTTCTATCTGGATGCCTTAGAAATGGATGGATGCCTTAGAAATGGCATTTAAAGAGGACTGGTTTGTTAACTGTTTGTAGAAATATGGGGCAAAGATCTAAAATCAGCTGAGTAACTCAAGCATTAAAAGGATAAGGGCCTGATCTTGAGAGCTGACTACAGAAATAGATAAGGAGTGGTGAGTTCTCTATTAAATTTTAATTCTGTGTATAAATTACTTTTATCTTTTTCAGATAAGTTTGGTGTTTTAGTGGCTTGTCAGGGTAGTCTTATGAAGTCAAGCCAATGAGAGACATTGCTACCATTTTTAGCAGGGCGATGATGTGTGGAAATGCTTGCTGAATTAAGTGGGGTTAGAGGAAATGTCAACTTTTGGGAAGCATCTTAATTAAAAAGGAATGTTTCTTGTTATTTCTTTCCATGTGCCATACACTCTGAATCATCATCAAATGGTATTAACTTATAAATCAGATAATTGTTCACACCTTGGGCATTGAGTCGTTTCTTTTGTGAGAGTAGTTTGCACTAAGTTTGAGAGACACCTCATCTTTCAGCTAAAGATGGTGCTTAATGATTCTCTGGCATTCTGCTTTCTAGACGAGAGGGATATGATAAACCACTATTAATACTGGGCTGACTATAGATGTGATTCTGTAAGTCTGGGGGTGGATGGTGAATGGGGTGATAACTGTATTATTTCTGTAAGCTCTACAGGTATTAATTTGGAATCCTGACTTTCCCTCTAAAACCAGTCATGAAAAAAATGACTTATGAAGTTTTGGAAGTGGAGAGTTGGGGTAGAGGGCATTTCTTTATATAAAACTTTGTTGTTATTGATATTTCCCCTCTAGAGACCTTTCCTGTCACTGCATAATGCTTTCTGTCTCTCAACCTACATGCAAATACATGCAGTAAAATGTGTACAGATAGCAAGTGGCCTTCTCTTAACATTTGCATTTAACATTTTGCTAGTTTACGTCGTTCAGTGAAAGTGCCTGTGTTTTATTAACGGTTAAATTTCAAAATCTTTGGCCTTTACATAAACATTGTTCCCATTCACTGGGGACGTCAATTTGTTTTAGTAACAAATCCACTCTCTTTTCAAAATTTACCCCTCTGCTTCATCACATCTCATAATTGAACACTGGACTGTCATAGTTAATATCTGTCTTAACAGCTTACCAACCTAACTACCTTACTCTCTGTGGCTCTGTGCATTTGCGCTGACTTCTGTCACTAAAGCTTTCACCCCTTCTTTTCTACCTGCTTCCAAGTACCAGTATTGCTTCAATCACCTTCTTTTTTGAATCAAAGAAAATGCTGTAATCCCTAATAAGTATGACTGTGCTTATGTGGACAGTGAAATAGAGTATCACCATTGCTCAGGAAAATACAGGTTATGTGGTATATAATTTATGATGCCTTGGTTGCAAGCAACAGAGAACAATGTGCAAAATTTCTTAAATGATAAGGTAATTTATTATCCCAGATAGGAATTCAGAGATGTCATTTTAGGATTTGTTAACTCAGTGGGTCAACATTATCCTCAGTGACTTAGGTTTGTACCATCCCTCCATGTGTGTCCTGTCATCCTCAGTGTATTGTCCCATGTCCTCAGGTTACACCCCTTAGAAATATAGGTTTGCTGCAACAACCTTGTATTAATTTACTAGGTCTGCTAACAAAGTACCACAAACTGGGTAATTAAGACAAGAGAAATTTGTTGTTTCACAGTTCTGGAGATGGGAAGTCTGAAGTCAAGGTGTGGGCTGAGTTGGCTCCTTCTGTGAGATATGTGAAGAATCTGTTTCATGTTTCCCTCCTAGCTTCTACTGGTTTGTTGGCATTCCATGCCTTGTAGATGCATCATTTCAATTTCTGCCTTCATCCGCCTATGACGTTCTCCTTGTGTCTGTCTTTACATGACCATCTTCTTATAAGGTAACTAGTCATATTGGATCAGGGGCCAATCTTACTCCAATATGGCCTCATCTTAACTAACTACATGTGCAATGATCCTGTTTCCAAATAAAGTTATATTCTGAGGTATGAGAGTTAATGTTTCAACATATTTTTAGGATAACACAGTTTAACCCATGACAAAGCCCTTGTATCATATCCTCATATAGCAATGTTCAAAGGCTGAAAGAGCAAAGATTTCCTTATTTTCCTTTCTCCCCAGGCCCCTAGGCCCAACAGACACAATAGACTTTCCCAGGTGTCTCATTGGCATGGAAAATATTGCCTGCCTTTATTTAAACCAATCAGAGTAAGTGGAATCACTATGATTGGCTTATACTAGAGTCTGGGAAACTTTCTCTGTAAAGAACCAAAAGGTGATAGTTCAGGCTTTGTGTGGCAGATAATTCATACTGCAACTACTCATTGTAGCATACATACATTCACAGACTATGATAAATGGATATGGCTGTATCTCTGTAAGTTTCTTTTTGCAAAAACAAGCAGTGGCTGTATTTGACCTGAGGGCCAGAGTTTGTCAGCCCCTGCTTTAGATTAATACAAATGTACTATCTAAAGTTGGCGACTGACCCCATCTTCTTGGAAGTGTAGAACTAATTTTTCACTTTATTTTTAAAGAAAGGAAGAAGTTTAATATTTTGGGGGAGGCAACATATGGTCAATGTAAGTATAGCATGCAGCCTTTCTAATTTTGGGTCTCTTTTGGTACATCTTGCCATAACTACTCATTTGAAAATGCTTCCTTGCGAAAAAGGTGTTGAGTATAGGAGTCACGATGTCTTGGGAAGCTAGATGACTATTAGCAACTTATTAGTGACAATCTGTTAAACCCTCTGTGCCTAAATTTTTCATCAGTGAATTGGAGACGATAATAATAGTACTACCTTATATCTAGAGTCTTATATCATTTTTATGTAGATTAAATGATAACCTAGAAATGATCATTCATTTACCTGAATGATTGTAAATGGTTTTATTTTGAGTATATGGCCTATTTCCACATTGTGGAGGCACCAGAACTTGAAGTAAAACTTTATATAAACTTACTTTCCCAAATAGTATTCTTTCTGCTAATAGTCCCTTCAGGATGACTGAATGAATTCATGTAATTATATATATGAATGAGCCATTGATACAAAGATGATCTACAATACAAGAAATAATAAAACACCAAGGTTGATTAGTGATACTCATGATCATAGCTGGAGAAAAATGGACCACAGCACAATAGATGGAGCCTATGGATTTGGATTCTGCTGGCCTCTACAATCAATATGGATCACCCTAGGATGGAAAGAGCAGTAGAGATCCATATTGATGATGACACCTGGCAGAGGCAGCCCTTGAGAGCTGTGCCTGCATTGCTCTTGTTGGTTTTCATCGTTGATTCGTAAATGCAGTGTAACTGATTCTGTGTTGTATTCTATCATTGCTGCTTGCTCTGTTGGTACTGGATTCACAGCACTATTGTTTACTCAGGAAGACAGAAATCTTAGAATGCAAACTTGTACTTCTTTTCTTCTCTCTGTGATTCACATTAGTGATGTCATTCTACAGAACACTAATTTAACTACTCCACATTTCTTTTTTTTCAGAATGCCCTTAAAATCTGCATAAGATGGCATTATTGAATAAGCCTTCCCATCTGTTTTTCATATTTATTTCTAATCAAAGTTGGACTTGAATTTCCTTATTGTTGAATTTCAGAATTTTAGAAAGTGAAGAGACCTTTGCCATCCTATGGAGCCAACCAAATCAATACAAAAAAAGGATTGGATTGACGTTATATAGCTGTTAATGACAAATGTTCAATGTTCTTTATGCTACAGAATTTTTATTGCGAAAAATTTCCAAACACATGCAAATTTAAGAGAATAGTATAATGAGTTCCCTATGGACCTATTAGATTGGTAATATGGGAAAGGCGCTACAATTTTCAATTCTTGCCTTATTTCCAGTACGCTTATGCTGACCACACTTCCTGTTTAAACCAAGCCATGACTGTTAATGATCTTAACCCTCCATTTATTTTTCAAATGTGTTCTATTTTTGGATTTTGAATTACATGGTCACCCTCCCCTCTCAGCATACCTAACTAACCTCTGCCCACTGTCTAGCTCATACACACCGACACGGGATTATTTTGAAACAAATCCCAGACCTTGTATCAGTTCATCTTTAAATATTTTTTGCACAAATGGATTTCTTGTTAGGAATCTTTAGCTTGCTGTATGTCCGTTTTCTCTAAAACCATATTAAAATACGAATCAAAAATAAAATATTTGGAAGTACACAATGCCAGAGTCATGTGGGATAATATTTTCTTCCTCGTTTTCCTCCTCTGTCTTTATTTTTGGGTTGTGTTTTTATGTTCCAGATGGACTATTTTGACTAAATTGACTAATCAATATCGATCTGTGTGACTCACTATTTGACTTGAGGGACTGATTATTTAATGGTTTAGATAAATCCACTGGTAGTTTTGGTACCTGCAGACATACTTAAGTTGCTAAAAATATGATATATGTGATGTAGTTTAGAACTACGGTAAGAAAAAATAAGTTAGGTCTTACAATTATTCCTCCTGTATGACTTAGTAATTATAAACTTAAATACATAGAAAAAAAAAACTCCTCATGGTTCAAAAAGATCTAGAAATTTTCAATCTTTTTTCTACTGTTATATAAAATATCTACTGGAATAACCTGCATGGATATGAAGAATACTTGAAACATGTGAGAGATTTCTATCAGTCTATATGAGGCTCTCACATAATGTGCTACTTTGGAGTTGGGGGAGGGATTTGTTTACATGTAACACAATCTTTTATGTAACATGGTGATTTAATTACCAGTTGTTGCCTTTTTCTTTCTAAATTTTAAGAAGGCTCAGACAGTGGTGATGTTGTAAGAGAGTATCAACATAGTTAACTCCTAGTAAATAATGACTTTTAGATAAAGCAGACAGTACCTTTATTTCTCTTACTATCATCCTAAGTTTCTCTGCTCTTGGAATTTACTTCCTAAGATTCCAGATTGAGCCATTGCAAAGATTACAACCACTTGGGAATATTCTATTCAATACAAACCAATAGAGTTCAAGTAAATTTCCAACTGAGACATTTTGAGCAAATTGTATGTCAGGTTTTTGTGTAGTAGCAAAAGTCCCAAGACCTTTTGATAAGATCTGAATCTTTTAGTTCATTTGAAAAGGACAAAATCAAGACAGTCTTGTGTATGTGTGTGTGTGTGTGTGTGTGTGTGTGTGGTGTATAATGTACTCCTATGTTGCTATGTAGAGACATTATGTCTTTAGATTTTTTTCTATAGCAGGATAAAAATCAGAAAATCAATTTCTTCTTCTGAATGCATTAAATCAAGAGAACAGTGGTTAGTCTGAAGTTTTTTTTCTTTTTCTTTTTTACATTAAAACTCTACAATTCCTATTTATTGTCTTCTGTCACTTAAAACACAATCCAATCTGGTTCAAGCACAAATATCATTTGTCATAGAACTGAAGATACTGGGATTCATATTCAATCTTGATCCATTTCATGATTAGTTTCTCTCCCTCTCTCGCTTTCTTTTAAGATTTTTGGTTTCTCTTGAGGTCTCTTTACCTTTGGAGCATGCAGCTCAAAAAACCTCTGTGTTAGAAGTTACAGCATAATTCACTTTACTTGGCCCTGTGTGTGTGACATGATTGGTATCTGTGAGCAGGTAGGGAATTGGGAAAATGTTCCATCTGACTCTGAACGTGGCATAGTCTGATTACAGCAGAGACTATGAGACAGATCTCTTTACTCCGATCCTAGGACCATCCTATTGCTCTTGTACTGACACTAGGAATAGTTCTGTCTTTTTAACCTTCTCCAAAGATCAGATTATTCCTGGTTCTGGGCCTTGACTATAACTCCAGCGTTATCAGTTGTCAAGACATGCTCTCTACAACCTTAATACATCCTGGCAATCACTATACTGAATGATTCTGTGTCCTAACCTCGAACAAATTCTCATCTTGGCCATATTTTGCAAAAATTTGCAAGTACACATGAAGCTAATGAAAAGAGGTTAAGCCCAAAGCTTTTAGCTTAATTATGCATGCAGTCACAGAATGCTGCGTCTTCCTGCTGCAGTGACTTGTGTTTTCTTGTAGTTAAGCCCTCCACCTTTCTAGGCTGGTATGCATAAACAAGAAGATAAGGGAATTGAACTTGTGTCCTGAAAATGGAACTCTAAACACTTAGAAAAGAATCTTCCTTAAGAGTGGGCAGAAATCTGTTCATCTTCACAAACCCAAGGAACAAGGCACAGATCTACTCACTAAAAAGACAGACATAAGAACAGCTGGAAAAGGCTTAAATGGCACATTTTTTTTTTTCTCGTTTACATCTTCTTCACGGTTCAGATTTTCCTCTAAGGAACCATTTCAGAAAGCAAATGAAGAAATGTACCTGGGAATTCATAATATGCTGAAAGAACTACAGAATGAAGAGGTTTTGAAAGTGAGGAAAAATTTTTGTAGATCCTATTTAATTTTTTAATGGTCACCCGCCTTAACTGATACTCTATAGACAGGCCTAATGTAAATTTTGGATGAAATTTTAAAATATCTGAACATTTGTTTTGGCAAATGTCAGGGTGTCTTTTGGACGGAAAATACCTTTGTTACTTTCAGAGGATCAGACAGTTTTATATGCAAAACGGCTTTCTGGAGAAACAAGCATTTCATTAGGCAGCTACCTGGAAACGTTAAGAGATGCTAATTGCTTGGCAGACTTGGAGGAGCAGGGAGCACAGAGGGATGCTCTTGTTACCCCAATTCATGGAAAGCAGAAAGTGACACTAAGCCGAAGCGAGGAAATCTGTTTTCTGGTTGTGATGTTACTTTCTTGATTCTTAAAGGAGGCTTTATACGTTTTCTGGTAAAACAGGTAAACATTCAAGACAGAGCAGAACAATTTACATTCTCAAATTGTGGAGAATCTCAAACCAAGTAATTGTCCTTGAAGGACCAGGTGTCTCTCCCGAGAAATTATCATTCTTACAATTAAAAAAACACTGCAATATTATTAAGCAAGTACTAAATAAATAACATCATACTTAGAGATACAGTTAATTGCTGCTGGTCAATTTGAGTCCTAAGAAGCAATAATACAATAAGTACCTACCGACACATGATAGCTAATAAGCTGCCAACAGATCTTTACTAAAAAAAATTATTGATTTTTTGACAAGCAGGGTATAAATACTGCACATTTCTACCTGAAACACTCATGTCTTTAGTTAAGAAATTGCACCATTCATTTAAACATCTTCTAATTATTAAATAACTACATTTTAGGTTTTTCAGAGTATTTGAATAGTTTCAAGAGTTATTTGGGTCTTAAACAAAACATGGTATTCTCAACAATTATCTATGCCTCATAAAAAAACCAAAGCACATTTATTGAGTGTTTACAATATGTCAGGCACTATTCTAGTGATTAGCATCTATTAACCAATATAATCCTTATGATGATCCTATCAGGTAGGCGCTATCATTATCATCATCCTCAATTTACAGAAAAGAAAACAGACACATGGAATTCAAGTAACTTGCCTAGAGCGCTACAATCAGAAGATTGGTAGAGCAAGAGTCGAAGCCAATGAATCTGAATCCGGCACCTATACCTTCCACACCACATCAACGGTTCTCAAACTTTAGTTTGCATCAGAATTACTCAAAGCTTGTTAAAATACAGGTTACTGGGTCCCAGTCCCAAAGTTCTTGATTCAACACCTATAAAGTAGGGCCAGAAATTTGCATTTTAATAAGTTCCTAGATAATGCTGATGCTGCTGGTCTGGAGTTCACATTTGAGAACTTTGCACTGTGCTACGGTGGTATTTCATTTACTTAGAATCACCATTTCCTCCACCGAGATAGACTGTAGTCTCTTTGAGGGCAGAGAGAGTATGTATGTGTTGTATTCAGTTTTCAGCTTCCTATAGCTAACGTTTGCAAGTAGCAAGTACCCAGTGTCTGTTTGAAGTATGAATGAATGAAATACTTTCCAGAGTTTCTCTTTAAAATGTGAAGACCCTGGCAGTAGTATTTAACTGAGCTGTCATTTTATAAACAACTCAGCATAAATTCCTTTGTTAGAAACTAACAGACTAACCACCTGAAAATCGTGGAAGCAGAAGAGCGACATGAGAAGAGAAAAAGATTGTTCCTTTTTCCAGGAATGACCTTGCTGGGAAAATGTGAATGAGTTTATGAAATCCTTAGAAAAAGGTTGAAGGTGATAGAAAGAGTCGAAGCTTTAGAGACAGGCAAATAAGGGTTCAAATAAGGGTTTAAAATGCTGGTCCTGATGCTTACTAGCTGTATGACACTGGGCAAAAATAGAGTATGACCTTTATTTTCTCAACAGTAAAATCTCTTGACTCATAAGATTACTATGAAGATCAAGTAATTTAACTTAAATAAATCATACACCAGCAGTGGCTGGCACTCACCAAAAGTTAGTTTTCTTTCTTCTCTAACACTTCTGATTCATGCTATAAATTAACACCAGACTTTCCACTTTGGCAAGAAAGTAGAAAGGATAGTAAAAGAATGAAGGAAGCAATATGTGCGTTTCTCTATCATTATATAACATATAGAATACACTTAAACTTAGGCTACCTTTTAAGAGAGTTTACATTATAGTTGTATCTTTTATATTTGATGGAGTTGAAAAATCAAAGATTGATTTATTTAATTCTTAGATGTTTTATTAGTCTCTTGCATGACATATCCAGGTTAAATTATATTGTCTGTGGCTATGTAATCAAGATCAATAATACTTAAAATATCAGAGGTGCAACCTTTGTCATTTTAGTGTATTCCCAGATTATTCTTAGAACAGGTTTATCTTCTCTACCTTTAAAAAAGAGATGCTAAAACACGAACACGTGAAATGATTAAAAGAAGTCATATGTTGTTAGAATTCAGCTATTCAACGCCCACTACAGTGCTTTCTATCTGTTAGGTGTTGCTGCTTCATTGAATTACAAATAATAGAACTGACATATTCCTGTTCATTTGTATTAACCACACTAAAAGTGTTGTTATTTTAATAGTATAGAAAAGTTTTTGTGTCTTAGAAATTACCTACTCATCATATATTTTAAGAAGACCATTTGATGCAACCTCTAATTTAGAACCGTGTTCCTTTTTTAAACCATTGTGTTTAGCGCTTCCCTTTTCCTCATCCCATGGTACCTGGTTTTGGCAGGAAGTAAGTGACATGGAAATGTAGAGGAGGCTTCTAATGCCTGTGGAGCTCAGTAAGTATATTTAGTCGACTAGGATTAGTATACATGTTATGGTAGTCCCTTTGCACTTTCATGTTTTTAGAAACAATTTTCCAAGCACATTTCTAAGATTTAGAGTCAGTTTTAAACAAAAACATCTTTTGCTTTAAATCTCTAGTTTGTGTCTTTTCTCTGAATAAACAAAACAAAACAAAATTGACAATAATGATCAAAATGAACTGTTTAAAACATTTGCTACTTTCTACCCAATTATGCAGATAACACCTTCCGTGCATAAAATGTCTCATTTTTCTTGAAAACATCCCCTTCCCTCTGGCTGTTGTGGTCCCTGTTTTCTTGTTGTACACTATGGACCATTGCAGAGAGCAGGGCTGGGAGGTGTTCTAAGAATGCTGTACAGCATTTCAGTCATTGCTGCCACAATTGTGGTTGGCACATCCCTGCAGTCACAGATTCGTGAGGAATTCATATGCTCACACTTTTTTACTGTAAATGATAAACCCTCTCTGTGGTTTTATATTTTTAATGGTGCTCACTTCAAAACCCTGCAGCCTATGAAATATCCTTTATAATGATACCCCAGTTTTTCAGATGTCAACACATAAAGATGTAAATATGCTAAGGTACTTGATAATAGGCAATGAACAGTTTCACCTTTAAGTCATTAGCTACAAGCTAGCCTAAATTAAGACCAATGGATTATTTTTATCGATAAAATAATTGTAACTCTAAAATGCAAAGGAGCTTAGTGATTACCAAGAAAAATCTAAATACATATTCCGTTGTCTTCAATGACAGCAGGCCCCAATCATTGCTTCTAAACCTTCATTCAGTCCCAATAGGCCTGTGGCCTATCATATGGTCCCGTTTGTAACACAGGCTCCCTGTATGATGTGATGAAGAACTAAGTAGTATCTGAAACTGAGACTAACTACTAAATCGCTTGAGCTTATCATTTAACACATATTTATTGAGTGTTTATGATGGCCTAGGTTAGGAATGGTTCTAGGTGCTGAGGAAAAATCAGTAAATGAAACAAGGTCTCCACCCCTCATGGAGCTTATATTCTAGTGCAGGAAGATGGACAATACAAAAATAAATGTGAGATACATTTTCTTTCTTTTTCTTTTTTTTTTTTCTTTGAGACAGAATCTCACTCTTGTCCAGGCTGGAGTACAATGGCATGATCTTGGCTTACTGTAAGCTCTGCCTCCTGGGTTCAAGTGATTCTCATGCCTCAGCTTTCCCAGTAGTTGGGATTATGGGCATGACCAACACGCCCAACTAATTTTTGTATTTTTAGTATAGATGAGTTTCACCATGTTGGCCAGGCTGCTCTTGAACTCCTGAACTCAAGCAATCTGCCTGCCTCAGCCTTCCAAAGTGCTGGGATTACAGGCATAAGCCACCACACCCAGCTGTGTGATATAATTTCAAGTGGTAATAAATACTACACAGAAAAAGTAAAACAGGGTAAAGGAATAGAGATTGATTGGATAGAAGGTCTAGTTTATACAGAAAGAATGCATAGTATTAGAACCTTCAATAGGTAATATTTCTTAAAAAGAGCCTGGGTGGGGCACGGTGGCTCATGCCTATAATCCCAGCACTTTGGGAGGCTGAGGCAGGCGGATCACCTGAGGTCAGGAATTTGAGACCAGCCTGGCCAACATGGTGAAACCCCGTTTCTACTAAAAATACAAAAATTAGCTGGGCATGGTGGTGCGTGCCTATAATCCCAGCTACTCAAGTGGCTGAGGCAGGAGAATCATTTTGAACATGGGAGGCGGAGGTTACGGTGAGCTGAGACTGTGCCACTGCACTCCAGCCTGGGTGAGAAGAGTGAGACTCTGTCCAAAAAAAAAAAACAAAAAAACAACAACAAAAAAAAACGCCTTGGTAATTCTAACACAAAAATAGTAGGAAAAGAAAAAAGTCTTTGTTGAATTTAAGGAAGTCAACACTATTTCCTCTATATTCTACAAGAATTATTGTCTTAAAAGGCCTCCGACGGGCTTTGATTAAGAGGTAAGAATTTTAAAATCAGGGGAAGAGGATAGTGGTGATGGTGGTGGATGCTCTGTAAAGCAACATCTTTGATAGGAAGCCCTCTCAAGCACAGGGGGTCACTAATGAAAAAAGTGTAAATTAAGCTTTTATGTCCATGTTCAGGGACAATGTGACCTAAGTAACAGTGATAGTCATTTCGCTGCAAGCACTTGAATTCCATGAGATCTGATACCTGTATGGGCGATCATAAAGAATAGAAAAATATTGATACAGGCCTACATCATTTTATTGTGGTTCATTTGACTGCACTTCACAGATACTGCATTTTTTAGAAATTGAAGGTTTGCGGTGACCCTGAATCAAGAAAGTCTACTGGCACAATTTTCCCAATAGTATGTGGTCACTTTTTTGTCCGTGTGTCACAGGTTGGTCATTCTTATAATGCTTCAAACTTTTCATTATTATGATATCTGTTATGATGATCTGTGGTCAGTGATCTTTGATGTGACTTTTAAAATAATTTTAGGGCATCATGAACCATACCTGTGTAAGATGGTGGACTTAATCAATAATTGCTTTATGTGTTCTGACTGCTCCACTGACTAGCTGTTCCCCCATCTCCCATCCTCTTCTCAGGCCTCCATATTCTCTGAGACACAACAGTTTTGAAATTAGAATAATTAACAGTCTTACAATAGCCCCTGAAAAGTGTTCAAGTGAAAGAAAGTGTCACGCATCTCTCACTTTAAATAAAAAGGTAGAAATGATTAATCTTAGTGAGGAAGGCATGCCCAAAACTGAGACGGACCAAAAGCTGAGCTCCTTGTGTCAAACAGTTATACACATGGTGAATGCAAAGGAAAAGTTCTTGAAGGAAGTGAAAAGTGCTACTCCAGCGAACACACAAATGATAAGAAAAACAGCTTTATTGCTAATATGGGAGAGTTTTAGTGGTCTGGAAGATAGAAGATCAAGCCAGCCACAACATTCTCTTAAGGCAAAGCTTAATCCAAGCAAAGCCCAAAATCTCTTTAATTTTGTGAAGGCTGAGAGAGGTGAGGAAGCTGCAGAGAAGTTTGAAGCTAGCAGAAGCTGGTTCATGGGGTTTAAGGAAATAACCTGTCTCCGTAACATAAAAGTGCAAGGTGAAAGGCTGATGGAGAAGCTTCAGCAAGTTATGTAGAAGATCTGGCTACAATATTGATGAAGGTGGCTAGGTTAACGGCAAATTTTCAATGCAGAGGAAAGAGCCTTCTATTGGAAGAAGATGCCAACTAGGACTTTCATAGCTAGAGAGAAGTCAGTGCCGGGCTCCAAATCTTCAAAGGACAGGCTGATGCTAGCTAATGTAACTTTTGATTTTAAGTTGAAGCTAGTTCTCATTTCCCGTTTGGAAAATTCTAGATCCCTTAAGAATTATGCTAAATGCACTCTGCCTGTGCTCTCTAAATGGAAAAACAAAGCCTGGATGACAGCACATCTGTTTACAGCATGGTTTGCTGAATCTTTTAAGCCTACTCTTGAGACCTACTGCTCAGAAAAGAAAAGATTCTTTAAAATATTACTCTTCATTGATAATGCACCTGGACACTCAAGAGCTCTGATGGAGATGTACAAGGAAATTAACGTTGTTTTCGTGTTTACTAACACAATATTCTTTCTGCAGCCCATGGATCAAGATGTAATTTAGAGTTTCAACTCTTATTTAAGAAATACATTTTGTAAGGCCATTTCTGCCATACATAGTGATTCCTCAGATGGATCTGGACAAAGTAAATTGAAAACCTCTGGAAAGTATTCACTATTCTAGGTGGTATTAAGAGCATTTGTAATTCATGGGAGGAGGTCAAAATATCCACATCAGCCTTTTGGAAGAAGAGTTTGGAAGAAGTTGATTCCAACCTTCATGAATGGCTTTGAGGGGCTCAAGACTTTAGTGGGGGAAGTAACTGCAGATGGGGTGGAAATAGCAAGATAACTAGGATTAGAACTAAGCCTCAAAGTAGGTCTCAAAGAGTTAGCTCTTTATTGCTAAAAATGTACTTCAGAAAAAAAACATGCTAAATGACTAGATTACTGTCATCTCACTATAAAACTAATTGATGAGCAAAGAAAGTAGCTTCTTGAGATGGAATATTCTCCTGGTGAAGATGCTATAAACATTATTGAAAGGGCAACAACAGATTTAGAATATAACATAAACTTACTTGATTAGGCAGTGGCAGGATTTGAGACGACTGACTCCAATTTCGAAAGATGTTCTACTAAGTGGGTAAAATGCTATCAACAGCGTATCATGCAACAGAGAATCCTTCATGAAAGGAAAAGTTAATCAATTCAGAAAACTTTACTGTTGCCTTAGTTTTTAAAAATTTACCACAGCCAGCCCAGCCTTCAGCAACCACCACCCTGATTATTCAGCAGCCATCAACATGAGGGTGAGACTCTTCACGAGCAAAAAGATTACAACTCGCTGAAGCCTCCGATGATCATTGACATTTTTTAGCAATAATGTATTTTTAAATTAAGGCATGCACATTTTTTTAGACATAATGTTATTATACACTTACAGACTAGAGTATAGTGTGAACATAACTTTTATATGTACAGGAAGTCAAAAAATTGTGTAATTTCCTTTATTGCAACATTTACTTTATTGCAGTGGTCTGGAGCCAGAACCACAATATCCTTGAGGTATGCCTGTACATAGAAAATGTTTCAAGTATATAAATTGAGGCTTTTTAAATTGTTGTGGGCAGTACTAAATAAGATAAGGAATAAATGGGTCTCAAAGAATTAGCTCTTTATTGCAGAAAAATGTACTTTGGGAAAAAGCATATTCTCCATCACGTTCGTATACCATCTACAGTATACAAAGAGCCCAAAGACTACTGTAATTTCTCATCGCATGCTCTCTAACAAATGTAATGTGCTTCTACATTGAGAATATTTGACGGATTGAACATCTTTGTTTTTCCACTAGAGTCCGCATTACTGTATGAAAGGTTCTCCAAGCATTCTATGAGTTGACCTCCTCAGAAACATGAATATTGAATGGGAAATGCCTTATAACTTAATATTCTATCCCTCTCAGGGGATATCTTTATTTATATGAGAAATAAAGCCTAAAGGAAAGGTGGAAAGTTTTTTATGAGATTTCAAGACATCAGGGAGGTAAAGGAGATCTTTTGAGGAGTTTCTTAACATTTTACCAGCTCGTAATTTTACTTAAGAGTAGTGCAGAGGTATTCTAATTGCAGGAATGGAGAGAAAACTTCACCTTTTTGTTAACTTTATTGAAGGTCAGATTTTCTTTTTAAACTTGTCTATATTTATCTGTTATACACTCACTACTCACAGGTAAAGCTTACTGCTTCACTTATTGAACTAATTAGGAAACACACATGCATGCACATACACAGATAGGAAGAGGAAGAAATAATGCCACAAATAAAGCCCAAATCATTCCTGTTCAACATTCACTGCATCTTTTACATTCAATGTGTATTAAACTGTCAGCGTTTCACCAGTTTCTTCTTTTTTTGTAATGCTTCACTCCAGTAGTAACTGAGAGTACTACAGCTTACAAAAAGGAACTTTTATCCATAAAAGAGCTTTTCTATTGAATGAATCAGAAGATAAAACCAACGCTCTTTAAAAATATCTCTCTATCATTTTTTCTCAGCTTGTTGCTCTAGACCTTGAGTTTAAACTAGTTCGAAATCAATCAACTCACTCAGAAGTAGAATGAAAGACTTCTCAGAAGAAAGTGAGAACACAGGAAAATATATATTTTTAAATTGCCGATCATCCCTTACATCTCAGAAAGAATTTTTCACTGTCTTGCACAGAATCAGGGCACGTGGTGAAGCATTTGGAAAGCAGATGCTGAGGTCCAACAGCGAGCATTGTCACATAAATTTCAAGGTAGGTTGAGAATCATTAGACAGGAGAGTGAAACAAAGGGAAAAATAAGTGGCTACTCCATGAAAATAAAATCTACATTTCATTAGTTCTCATCTAGGATATAATGTTAATTGAGAGTAAATCTGGATTGATCTCAGAAAAGTAGTCAATTTACAATTTTACAACTCACAGAAACACTATAAAATAAGAATATAAACTCCTTGAGGTAACAAGGCATTAACAAAGCATGTTTTCTACTTTCTTTTCCAACACTCAGAGAGTTGTCTTTACATAGGTGCATAAGGAATTCTTTAGGAATGACCTATTAGATTAATTTTGGGGAAATTCATTTCAATTAACAATTATAAAACTATAGAATCTCAATCTTAATGTTCCTCATAGTTAGTAGTATTTCTAATGGAGACTTGGGGACAATCTAGAAACAGGTCGGCGATGCCCAACAGGAGTAAATCCTTCTAACATTGAATACAAATAGGAAATAGAAGAAACTAAAAATATTCCCAGATGACAAAACCTCAGTGTTCACTGTGTACACTGGGAAAGGCTTTAGGAGTAAAGGATTAACAATGCTTGTGTGTGTGCTGTGTCAGAATCATCAGTTAACCAGCAGACTATCATGCGTTTAGTAATCACAATGACAAAGGGAGAGCCTTGGCTTAG
The DNA here is from genome assembly GCF_000951045.1 of Mandrillus leucophaeus. Classification (NCBI taxonomy): domain Eukaryota; kingdom Metazoa; phylum Chordata; class Mammalia; order Primates; family Cercopithecidae; genus Mandrillus; species Mandrillus leucophaeus. The sequence continues at coordinate 375,617 of NW_012098321.1, forward strand.
ACGGAAGGGAATTCACTGGAGACATATATTACCATTAACTGAGGTAGAACAGAACTCATTTTCTTTCAGTTTCTCTTTTCTGACTGGCCATCCTCATTTTTTTTTTCTTTTTTGTTAACCTCATTTTTATGAGTGCTCTGAAAATATTGGTTATTGATTTTACAGTTATCATGAAGTTGATAAATGCTAAAGTTTCTGCCCTAGGACAACCTTTTAAAATAAAATTGTGAAAAGATGAAATGTTACTAAAAGAAAGTAGCAATGTCCATGAATGTCTGTTTCTGTTATATATATGTATACCATGTTAATCTTATTAGTTACTGAAGCTTCCTAACTCATTCATTAATTTGTCTGTTCATAAACTTGAGCTGTGTGCCAGGCACTGTGCTTGGGACCAAGAATTAGAAGACGCTTGTCTTACTCTGTTCTCCAGGAGCTTTTATTTTCTGGGATACTAGTCCAGGAACAGTTGATGATGAAACTGTCTTAAGTGGCATGCTACCGTTTTGTAAAGAATATTATAGGGGAGTAGAGAAGGGTGAGCCATGCTTTCAAGGAAAAGGTAAAATGTAAGTTAAGTCTTGAATTCAAACTGGAATTAGGTTGGGAGAGGAGGGTGTTAACTGAAGTTAGCTAAAATGTGGGTACCAAGCATGGGCCTAAGTGAGTCACCGTACTGTCTCTAACTGCCCGTCCATCTCAGTGTTCTGCCTGCTAGGCCCTCGGTAAATAGAAGTTCCAGGAAGAAATCTACATACATGGAATGGTAATGTTACAAATATAACTCTAAAATATTTGAGTAAAATAAGATTATTTTTATAGAGCCAGCATAGTAGCTTCTTAGAGTTTTTGTCATTGTTTCTGGTGTTTTCTCCTCTTTTAGGTATCTTCAAGAGTAACAATAGTGTTCTCTTATATCAAGGAGTGACAAAATTACAGAGCTAAAGAATAGGAAGAAATGAGATAGAAGCAATTCTAAAATCACAAATACTTGAAAGAAATTGCTAATGATTCATGAGACATATTTTAGAGACTTCAATAGTAGTAGGCAGTAGTTCTGTAATTAATTCATGCAACTCAATGGAAGGTAGATGCATGTTCGATCCATGCTATTGTTTGTACGAAATAAGTCCTTTAAACCAAAATTAAATGCCTTTACGTATGAGGCTAGTTGAATTTCAAAATATTCTATTTTACGGTAAAAGTTACAGGGGTAGGAAAATATTACTGTGAATATTTTATAATACTTAATATCTATTAAGCATTGCAAAGGTGGTTTTTTAAAGGGAGATCAGGCATCAGTTTAAGTATGGGAAATACTTTGCAGATTTTTAAAAATGGGTATCTTGTTTTGCCAAGAAGTGAAATGTATCCTCTATGTTTTGGTTTAGAATTTTGAGAATTTTTTTTTCCTGCTTAAACAGAACTTCAGTTGATCTTTGAACAACATGGGGGTTAAGGGTACTGACTCCTGTGCAGTCAAAAATTCACGTATAACTTTCGACTCCCCCAAAACTTTACTAATGACCTACTGTTGACCAGAAGCCTTACCAATAACATAAATATTTGACTAACGCATATTTTTTGTGTCATATGTATTATATATTGTGTTCTTAAAACAAGCTAGAGAAAAGGTTATTAAGAAAATTATAAAAAATAGAAAATATATTTATTGTTTATGGAGTGGAAGTGAATCATATAAAGTCTTCATCCTTGTGGTTTCCCCATTGAGTAGGCTAAGAAGGAGGAGAAAGAAGAGGGGTTGGTCGTGATATCTCAGGGGTGACAGCAATGGAAAAGGTGTAACAGTTGACAGAGGAGGCAGAAGAGGCAGGCACACTTGGTGTAACTTTACAGAAACATATCATAATTCCTGTCTATCATTTTGCTTTTTCAGTTCTCTAAAAATATTTCTACATGGTACCAAACCTTCTTCCACCATTTGCTTTAGTTTCAGTGTCCATATCATAGAAAGATCCAAGTCATAAAAGAAGTCAAAAGCAGTCATCAATAATTGGGACTCTTCTGACAGATTGCCTAATGTCAGTTAATTTTCTGGCACTGTTTCTTGTCATCTTTTTCTTCACCATCTGGCGCTGGATTGTAAACACTCATCTCCATCAGTTCATCTTCTGTGAATTCCTCTGGTGTGGTTTGGTGTCTATTAGCTTTTGAATTTCTCTAAGACATATATTTTGAAAGCTTCCATCCCCTACTTTTTAACTTTGCCATATCTACAGTCTCTTTCATTATTTCCTTGATTGGTTCTGTTCTAAATCCTCTGAGATCATGCACAGCATCTAGACACAGTTTTGTGTTTTGTTTTTTTCTTTTTCCCAGTAGGAATTTATTGTTTGAGTCTTGATGGCTTTTATGGATTTTTCTATAACAACAACGGCATCTTCAATGGTGTAATCCTTCCAGATTTTCATGGTGTTTTTTCTTTTGGGGTTCGCTGTAATAGATTGACAACTTTTTTTCCATAGAGTACTGTGTATAATGAGCCTTAAAGGTCTTTATGATTCCTGATGTAGAGGCTGAATTACAGATGTTGTGTTTAGAGGCAAGTAGACCACTTCTATGCCTTCATTGTTGAACTCATAGAGTTCCGGGTGGTCAGGGGCCATGTCCAATATCAAAAGAACTTTAAAAGGCCATCCCTTACTGGCAAGGTATTTCCTGACTTCAGGGACAAAGGATCAATAGAACCAATCCAGAAAAAGGTTCTCCTCTTGAGGCCTTCTTGTTGTATAAGCAAAAGACTGGCAGATGATATTTATCTTTTTCCTCAAGGCTTGGGGTTTAGGGGATTAGCTATTTTATGGATAAGGGCAGTCCTCATCAGAAGCCTGTGTTTTCACAAAACAGTAGAGTTAGCCTATACTTTCCTGCCTCAACTCTGGTGCCTACTTCTCTTCCTTCCTAATTAAATGTCCTTTGAGGCTCCCCTTACCCCGAATAGAGCCGTTTTGTCTGCATTAAAAATGTATTCACATAATTATCCTTCCTCCTCACTGATTTTCTTAATGACATCTGAAAATATCTGCTGTATCTTAGTCAGCAGAAGTGCTTCTCACGTTACCTTAATTTTTTTTTTTAAAGCCAAACCTTTATCTAAAATTATCAAACCATCCTTTGCTGGCATTAAATTCTCCAGCTTTAGATCCTTCACTTTCCTTTTGCTTTAAATTGTCATATAATGACTTTATATTTTTCTTGAATTATATTAGAGTTAATACGTATGCTTTCTTATAGCAATCCTGCGCTCACATAAAAACTGCATTTTCCATACAAGATAAAAATGTATATCACAGTAAGTGCAAGGTTCATGCCTGCTGGTGCAACTGCAGTGACAGCTTTATATAAATATATATTTTACAATGGTCCTTACACTTATTTGTCTTGAAATGGCAGGCAATTGTGACTGTAGACCTCAGTCTATCATACATATCAAGAAGTTGAACATTTTCTTGTAATGTTATGACTTTTCTCTGCTTTTGAGGAGCACTTCCAGCATCACTAGTGTCACTTTGTATGGGTACCATCAAGTTATTCAAGTTTTACAATATTGCACTAAGCACCATAAAAATATGTGAGAACTGCAAGATTGTCATTTACTGCAATAACATAATTTATTGAAAACACAAAGATCTGCTCATGTGGAGATGATTAGCATCAGAGTGTTTTAAGCAGATACTCTTAACACTTAAGCTCATCACAATAGCAATCAGAGGAGGCTACAAAGTTATTATAATAGAACAGTATAAACTACAGTTAACTTTATGCAGTTACCATTGAACACTACATTTTAAAAAAATAATTTCAACTTTTATTTTAGATTCAGGGATTAACATGTGTAAGTTTGTTACATGGATATATTACATGATGCTGAGGTTTGGAATATGAATAATCCCATCACTTAGGTAGTGAGCATGGTACCCAATAGTTAGTTTTTCAACTTTTTTCTCTTTCCCATCTAGTAGTCCCCAGTGTCCATTACTGCCCTTTTCATATCCATGAGTAACCAATGTTTAGCTCCCATTTATAAGTGAGAACATGTGGTATTTGGTTTTCTGTTTCTATGTTAATTCACTTAGGATAATGGCTTCCAGTCACAGCCAGGGTGCTGCAAAGTACACGCTGTCATTCTTTTTTATGGTTGCATAGTATTCCATGTTATACTGCATCTTTACATTTGTTTACATTTTTCCCAATGACAACTGTATGGTCTGTAAGTGTTCATGTAAGTTTTGATACATTTTAACTTTATAATAGATTTGTATATATTTTATGGTACTAAATGATAAAATAGACTAGTAACTACTTATAGTCTATGCATACATGACATCCTTTTTTGTTAATTTTAAAATATTCCTAGGCTACATGGTTTGTCTGAGTTTTTTCAAATCTTTGTAAATCTCTGAGTTTTTTTTCAATAAATATATTGAGAAAATTTGCATATACATGGACTCATGCAGTTGAAACCCATATTGTTCAAGGGTCAACTATTGTCATGTTTTAATACTACACATTGTTATCAAAAGTAATATAAAGCAAATGACCCAATAGTGACTATCTTTCCTCATCCTCCCCTTATTTCTCTTCTTTTCTCATTAGGTCTTAGGTGAAAACATGACAGTGAGAAACCAGAAATAATTTGGTTTTGACAGCCGTGAGAGATGTGGATAAATAGCTCGCTTTGTTTAAAATGCACAGATATGTCTTCTTTCATTTTCTAACAAATGTTTGGTATTGTTGACATATCAATTTGATTGGGTCATATGAGTAGTTTGGGATTTTTTTTTTTTTAATAAATGTATTTCCGTCTGACCTAATTCAAGGATCTTTTAGAAATCAGTCCTAATATGCACAGGGCTCTGGACTAGCAATTGTATAAGTAATTTCTCTAATCCCCACAGTAATTTTATGAGGTAGGTACATTTATTATCCACATTTTACAAATGTGGAAATTGAAGCTTATAGTTAATTTATTAAAGACATAAAGTTTCTAAGGGAGGAAATAAGGATTTAAATCCAGTTTTTAAATTCCAAATCTAATGGTCTTAATTATGTTATATTACATTACAACATTATATTAAATTATTCATTATGTTATATTATAGTACACTTTTTTTTGAGACAGAGTCTTGCTCTGTTGCCTAGACTGGAGTACAGTAGCATGATCTCAGCTCACCGCAACCTCCATCTCCTGGATTCAAGCAATTCTTGTGCCTCAGCCTCCCAAGTAGTTGAGATTACAGGCATGTGCCTATAATCACACCCAGCTAATTTTTGTATTTTTAGAAGAGACGGGGTTTTGCCATGTTGGCCAGGCTGGTCTTGAACTTCATGCCTCAAGTGATCCACCCGCCTCGGCCTCCCAAAGTGTTGGGATCACAGGAGTGAGCCACCGCACCTGCCCTATTGTACACACGATTGTATTATTTACATCCTGGTATATTATTTGTGAGCAGGGGAAAATAGGGTTAAAGGTAGACTTCAGCATCTGGATAAGTTTTTATTCACCCATGTAACCCTGCAAGTCTAAACTACCCCCATAAATTAACTAAGTGTGGGCCTTCCCTCTAACATGTTTGATTCTTATGCATCTACACTTCTCAACTGAATTTCAGCAAAAGCTGTATTTAGTTGGGCTTGAAAGAAACGTAATACTTTACTGTGACTTTCAGGAAAGGATATGTGCACATAGTGTACAAACCTTCTAAATTACATTTACAAAATAAACTAATCATTTCTTGTTGTCTCTGCTGTGCATAAAGCACAAGGAATGCTCATGCTATTGTTCTCTGAGGGCTTTTTATACACTGTGACAGGGCGAAGTACTGCTGTAGGAAAGACACTGAAACAGCAAAGTCTGGTCCTACAAGTCACCTCTTGTCTCACCTAGTTAATATCAGCGGAGTCTAAGAAGGTCCGACACCTGTATGTGATTCAGGGAATTAGGATCAAAGAGATTCTTCCATGATCTGACTTTGGTTTGCACTCCCAAGTATACCTTGCTCTTGAAAATCTATTTTTCAGTTTCACCATCTGAAAAAAGAAGCGTGCTGCTTTAACTAGTGGCAATAAAACATGGAGGTAGAATCGATGAGTCATAAATTAGTGATTCAAAGATTCGTTACGTGTAAGCTCAATAGCATACCTATTTAGGACATGGCATTATTAGAAGTGGTCAGCGGTTGTGTTCATTGATTTAGTTGTCACTACAATTCATGTTATGGAAAATAAACATATCCATTAAGAGAGTTACCCTGGTAAGCTTTGCACATCCACCTCGTCTAACACAGAGATAACAATTCTATCTTTAAGAGAGAGAACTTAAGTAAAATCACAACTCTTCGTTACAAGGTAGTATACGGCTGCCTGCCAAATGGTTCTAATTCACTGAGTAACATCTGAGAGAAACTAGGAAGAACTAAGAGGCATGAGTGATACATGAAAGAAATCAAATGATGAAGGGGGAATTCTAGGAGAGGAAAGCCATTAGCAGAAATATTATTAAGCGTGTAGAAAGACCTTTGCTTATAAAACATTTTATAATCTTTTTTTATAAATTTGATTTGGCAGGCTCTCACCAGCAATGTCAATTTTGTGATATTGTTCTCTCAGACATTTAGGCTGAATATTTTTGCTTTAATATATTGGAGGGTCTTGCTGACATCAACTTGCCTTTAAGACAGAGGCATCAAAGTACTCTGAAAGATCACACTAACGAAATTACATGTGACCTCTCAGCTGAGAGCTCTAACTGATATATATTTTTGAAATTTTCCCTTTCTTCCCTGGAGGTTTTCATGATAGCATTCTCCCCATTTCCCTTTTAGAGGTTGATGAAATACAGCTTATATCTTTACAATTTTACCAATTAATACCATTAATAACTTAATAAAAATGATAAGTCAGTCACAGATTGAGATGGGGATTTAGCTTTAAATTAGTTCCAGTTGTGGAGTTACTTCCCAGTTGTCAGCAGGAAATTTCCACACCTAATTGTATTCACATGTTTGGATCACAGGGACAATGAAATACAAGATTCTTTCTTTTAACAAATTTAATGCTATTTTAAACACTAGACAATAGTTAAATATAAGTATTATGTAATACGTAACATTTGTATAGTTTGTTTTTCAATGAGTCAGAAATAACTCAGAAATGTCCAGAAACTTTATATATTAACATTTTGAATTACATACAGCAAAATTCCTTTGGTTTTACTCCATATTTTGTGGACATTCTGTAGTTCAACTTGCGTGTGCAATTTTAAGTAGTCTAGGTTGGGGTAAACTAGACCCTATTGGCTAAATCCTGCTTCCCACCAGTTTACATGTATAAAACTTCAGAAGAACAGAGCACCCCATTTATTTACGTAGTGGTTGTGTTTATGTACTGCTTTTGTGCTACAACAGCAGAGGTGATTACTTGTGATGGAGACTGTATGGACTGTAAGCCTAAAATACTATTTGGATTTTTTCAAAAAATATGTTTTGACCCTTATTTTATACAATGCAAGCAGAAATTCTAGTCCTCATTTATTATAATAAAAACTATAAAGGTTTATGTATGTAACATATAGGAAGTCATACAACTAACATTTCTTGAATGTACATTAGATGCCAAGCAGAGTATTTATTGCCTGCACAAATAGAGATTAAAAATTGAAATTAAGACTATTCTATCAAAAGTTTCTTATCTCCAAACTTTTTATTGGTATGTTTCTCAGCAACCTAGAAAGTTGCCAACAATTCAGCCCACAAAGTGGAGAAGTTTTAACTCACTAGAGAGAGATTCAATTCCATTTTATTCCATTTCAATTACATGTGGGAAGCTGGCCTTTGCATCTGCACATAAGCCAACCTAAGGTATTTAAAGTGAGACATATGTATTACTCTTCTCAGAATTCATTTATCAACCAAGTTACAGCAATCAAAGAGGATTAGGAGAGGAAAATTCTTTTACTGTATGCAATGTTAATGCAATGTACCAAATCAAGGGAAAGGATAGCAATATTATAATTCTATGGTTCTAAAAATATGCAGATCCCAAATCGTTTAAAAATTTTTTTCATGGACATAACAGTATATATTTCATAAGTAGGAAGTGAGAGTGCCTCTGAACTGCTAACAAAAATTTAGAGGGTGCAGAGTTCAAAAACTAAGAATTCACTGTTGAAGCTGGATGATTATGATTCCCCCTCTTCAATGTGTTTTTGCTGGTTTGGTACAAGCACAAAGGTTAAGCAATTACCTGCATTTTAGGCTTTGGTTTTTTTAAGTTTTGGTTTTTTATTTCTAAAGTAA
>NW_012098321.1:383984-384491 GCF_000951045.1 Mandrillus leucophaeus
ACAGGCATTTTTAACTGTTTCTTTTCTTTGCTCTTCACCCTGTGGGCAGTTCGTTTGTAAAGTTTTTTTTTTTTTTTTGTAGAAGACATTTTACTAGACCAGTCCCCCCCACCCCCCTCCTATCCGCCACCACACCCCCAAATATCACTGTGTAAAGTTTTGTGTAAATATCACTCTGCAAAGTTTTGGCTGAAATCAAGCTTCCATCTATTTTTACATCCTGAGGGCATGGCTTGTGACTCCTGTGGCAAGGCTTCCTTTGGCCACCCTGCCTTGGGGGTAAGTTTTTTTCTGGTTTGATTGCTGCATATTTTTCTAGCCCTGCTTTTTAAAGAGCCCCACCCAGCGATTTTCTTCTGCCTGTGTGTACTGTGTGTGCTGTCTGTAAAACTAGTTCTAATTAATTTGCCTAAAGAAAGACGGGTGGGTGGATCAGGAGGACAGGAGTTCTAGACTAGCCTGGCCAACATAGGGAAATCCCGTCACTACTAAAAAAAATTAGCCTAT
>NW_012098321.1:385456-390757 GCF_000951045.1 Mandrillus leucophaeus
ATTTAGGCTGAATATTTTTGCTTTAATATATTGGAGGGTCTTGCTGACATCAACTTGCCTTTAAGACAGAGGCATCAAAGTACTCTGAAAGATCACACTAACGAAATTACATGTGACCTCTCAGCTGAGAGCTCTAACTGATATATATTTTTGAAATTTTCCCTTTCTTCCCTGGAGGTTTTCATGATAGCATTCTCCCCATTTCCCTTTTAGAGGTTGATGAAATACAGCTTATATCTTTACAATTTTACCAATTAATACCATTAATAACTTAATAAAAATGATAAGTCAGTCACAGATTGAGATGGGGATTTAGCTTTAAATTAGTTCCAGTTGTGGAGTTACTTCCCAGTTGTCAGCAGGAAATTTCCACACCTAATTGTATTCACATGTTTGGATCACAGGGACAATGAAATACAAGATTCTTTCTTTTAACAAATTTAATGCTATTTTAAACACTAGACAATAGTTAAATATAAGTATTATGTAATACGTAACATTTGTATAGTTTGTTTTTCAATGAGTCAGAAATAACTCAGAAATGTCCAGAAACTTTATATATTAACATTTTGAATTACATACAGCAAAATTCCTTTGGTTTTACTCCATATTTTGTGGACATTCTGTAGTTCAACTTGCGTGTGCAATTTTAAGTAGTCTAGGTTGGGGTAAACTAGACCCTATTGGCTAAATCCTGCTTCCCACCAGTTTACATGTATAAAACTTCAGAAGAACAGAGCACCCCATTTATTTACGTAGTGGTTGTGTTTATGTACTGCTTTTGTGCTACAACAGCAGAGGTGATTACTTGTGATGGAGACTGTATGGACTGTAAGCCTAAAATACTATTTGGATTTTTTCAAAAAATATGTTTTGACCCTTATTTTATACAATGCAAGCAGAAATTCTAGTCCTCATTTATTATAATAAAAACTATAAAGGTTTATGTATGTAACATATAGGAAGTCATACAACTAACATTTCTTGAATGTACATTAGATGCCAAGCAGAGTATTTATTGCCTGCACAAATAGAGATTAAAAATTGAAATTAAGACTATTCTATCAAAAGTTTCTTATCTCCAAACTTTTTATTGGTATGTTTCTCAGCAACCTAGAAAGTTGCCAACAATTCAGCCCACAAAGTGGAGAAGTTTTAACTCACTAGAGAGAGATTCAATTCCATTTTATTCCATTTCAATTACATGTGGGAAGCTGGCCTTTGCATCTGCACATAAGCCAACCTAAGGTATTTAAAGTGAGACATATGTATTACTCTTCTCAGAATTCATTTATCAACCAAGTTACAGCAATCAAAGAGGATTAGGAGAGGAAAATTCTTTTACTGTATGCAATGTTAATGCAATGTACCAAATCAAGGGAAAGGATAGCAATATTATAATTCTATGGTTCTAAAAATATGCAGATCCCAAATCGTTTAAAAATTTTTTTCATGGACATAACAGTATATATTTCATAAGTAGGAAGTGAGAGTGCCTCTGAACTGCTAACAAAAATTTAGAGGGTGCAGAGTTCAAAAACTAAGAATTCACTGTTGAAGCTGGATGATTATGATTCCCCCTCTTCAATGTGTTTTTGCTGGTTTGGTACAAGCACAAAGGTTAAGCAATTACCTGCATTTTAGGCTTTGGTTTTTTTAAGTTTTGGTTTTTTATTTCTAAAGTAATCATTTTCCAGCAGAAAACTGAACCACTGCTGGGGACTATTTTAAAATAAACAACTTGCAAGAACAACTTAAGAACATAATTCATTGGAAGGTTGTTACTGTAACAAATGTGCTCGTTTCCCAATTTGCACATTCAACCATTTTGAATGCTATATAGATTAATTCATAGCCGAGGGAAAGGAAAGGTTTTCGAGACTTTAAACTATTTATTAAGCACTATGGCACAAACAAAGTGTTATAAGTAAATTTATCTTAAGTTCAACTCAATGGGCACAACACAGTCGATTTTTAAATCGACAAAAATGTTATATCCACTGTATAACTATAGCATGGATTATATTACAGATACATTTATTTTAACCAACTCCTATAAAATTTTGCTGATGTTTCACTTGCTTTAGTTACATTTGTTATTATATAAAAGGGTGAACCTAGATTATCGAAATATAAAGGCATGAATTTATTTCATGTTTTATCAGATTTTTCTTCTGAGCCAATTTTCTTTTAGGCTTGGTCTCAGAGTACTAGTAAGGATAGACTCATGCACTCAATCAGAACTGAGGTGGGAGTACATAGGAAGGGTTCATTTCTCTCTACATAATGTCATTTATGGATATTCAGTGGGAAAACTGTGCTGAAATATGTATAATAATAACAAAGTTTTCTATGGAACCACCACACCCTGCTTTCCCCACCACCACAACCAAAAACCTATTGTTTCTAAAAGCGTTTGTCCTGGTTATTTTCTCTTGAAACAACCTAGTTTTCTTTTTCCTTTTCTGTTCTTTTTTTCTGTTCTTTTGTGTACAGCTCTTACCATCCTCTGCCATTTTTTATAATTTACTAATTTGTTACGTTTACTGGTTGTTGTCTGTCTCTCCTACTGCACTATAAACCATATGAGGACTTTATCTATTTTGTTCCTGCTATATCTGATGTTTCTGGAACATGCCTGACACGTAGTAGAAATTCAGTACATGTTTGTAGAGGAAAAGTAGGAAAGAAGAAAGTAATAGCTACCGTTTTCAAGAATCATTAAGGGAAATTAACATGATCTATAAGATACAGCAACATAATGAAGCAAATCAACACAATTAGTAAGAACCTGGAGGTAACTCTTTGCTTTCTTCTCTTCCATGAGGATTATATTTTCCCTAAAAATAAGACTTGATTGAGAACAGATGGGAACTGAAATCCAGTTCACAATCCACTTGTCAAATCCTGAGCCCTGATGTCATTTGTCTTTGTCCAGAGAGAAAGTCTTTTCCTAATTAACATAGAAGCCCAATGTAGACCAGCTGTAGCTTTTGCATTTACTCATCGTTTGCTATAATCGTCATTTTTGGACTGATGTTCTGTCAAGAAAGAATTTTTCTTATTCAAGCATTTGACACTGATGATTTGCCATAAATTGAGCATTATTTTTTCTATTACAGCAATTTGCAGATTATTATTATTTTTTGAAACGGAGTCTTGCTCTTGTCACCCAGGCTGGAGAGCAAAGGCATGAACTTGGCTCACTTGGCTCACCCAGGCTGGAGCGCAATGGCATGAACTTGCAAGCTTTGCCTCCCCGGTTCAAGCGATTCTCCTGCCTCAGCCTCCTGAGTAGCTGGGATTACAAGTGCCTGCCACCCTGCCTAGCTAATTTTTGTATTTTCAGTAGAGATGGGGTTCGCCATGTTGGCCAGGCTGGTCTCGAACTCCTCCTGACCAAGATCTCGAACTCCTGACCAAGGTGATCTGCCCATCTCGGCCTCCCAAAGTGCTGGGATTACAGGCATGAACCACCATGCCTGGCCAATTAGTTTTTACTTAAAGTCTTATTTCAGTCTTTAGGAGAGAAACATTTTATTTACCCCTCACTGTAAAATTCTGCCACATTAAATGACTCAAAGAATGAGGACTTCCCTGGCATATTGGATACAATACATTCTTTTTCTGAAATAGAGATAAATTTTGCTGTAGACTGAATAATTGGCTTCAATTCTTTACCTCTCCCAGCAACCACATTTTCACTATGTTTTTTCATGGGCATAAGTTTTTTTCTGCCCTTTGAGTTGGGGCTTAGAATACGGCTTGCTTTAGTCAACAACACATTGGCAAAAGTGATGTTGTATTTTTAAAAGATAGAATGAATGATCAAAATCATATGATCATCTCAATACATGCTGAAAAAGCACTTAACAAAATTCTACATTCTTTTATGATAAAAACTCTTCCCAAATTAGGTATAGAAAGAGAATACTTCAATATAATAAAGGCCTTCTAGGACAAACCTATAGCTAACATCATATTTCAGTGTGAAAAGCTAAAAGCTTTTCATATAAAATCACGAACAAGATAAGGGTACCCTCTCCTCAAGTCAATATAGCACTTCAAGTCCTAGCTAGAATAATTAGGCAAGAAGGAACAATAAAAGACATCCAATTCGAAAAAGAAGTAAAATTATCTCTATTTGCAGATGACATGATCCTATTTGCAGAAAACTTCAAGAACTTCACCAAGAAACTGTCAGAATTAATTAATACATTCAATAAAGTTGCAGGATATAAAATCAACATACAAAAATCGGTTGCATTTTTATACACTAAACAATGAACTACCTAAAAAAAAATTTTTAAGTCCCATTTACAATGGCATCAAAAACAATAAAATACTTAGGAATAAATTTAGCCAATGAAGTGAAAGATCTGTACACTGAAAAGTATAAACCAATGATGAAAAAAATGGAAGAAATCACAAATAAATGGAAAGATACCCATTAGAAGAATTCTTGAGAGAATCACTTGAGCCTGAGAAGTTGAGACTGCAGTGAGCCAAGATCAGGCCCCCGCACTCCAGCCTGGGTGATGGTGAGACAGTCGGGTGGGAGAGGCCCCCTGGGGTGGAGACTCAGGAAGTTCCTGCCATTTGTAGCGGGAAGGAGCCCAGCCCCGCCTCTCTCTGTGTGGAGCTTGGGATTTGAAGGGCGGGCAGGAAGTACTGGAGCAGGGACTCTGGCCTAGTGAAAGTCTGTGTTTCCCCCTTTTCTTCCTTTTCACCCAATAAAACCCTGCTTTACTCACCCTTCAAACCATCTGTGAGCCTAAATTTTTACGGCCATGGGACAAAGACCCTGTCTTTATCTAAACTGAGGAAAAGTCCTGCAACATTTGTGGCGCACAAGGTGGGGCTCCAGAAGTGGTAAGTGAAATGGGGACTCAAAGCCTCTCACTGTTGCTCCCAAGCACTTTTATCCTTGGAGTTCAGAGGGTGGGGGTCACATGCCCCCAAACCCGGTTGCTCCCGGGGGCCAGGGGAAGGCCCTTTCCTTCCTTTTTCAGAACGAACAGGCAAGTCCGGGCTCCTGGCTCCCCCTCCCCTCCCCTCCCAGCCAGGGCTGGGACACGTGGCCCAAGGGCCCCACGCAGCTGGCTGACAGGTTCCCAGCCACAAGCCGCTGCAGCCTTCCCCTTCCCCAGCCAAAGGGTTTTACTGCTTGGGGCTGTAATTAAGCTTAAGCTTTTCTTCCCGGGGAAGGAACCAGTTGCATAAGAATAAGAGGTTCTTTCACAGGCTTTTTTTGTTTGTTTGTTTGTTTTTGAGACGGAATCTCACTCTGTGGCCCAGGCT
>NW_012098321.1:391757-417393 GCF_000951045.1 Mandrillus leucophaeus
TTTTTTTTAAAGCAAGTTAAAAGCTGTGGTGCCTTTCAGTTGGTGTGACTTTAATCTTTGAGAAAAACAGCCTTAAAGATTATTGGTAAAATGCAGCTGTCATAATGTAAATATGGGAACTAAACTATGTAGGTGAGATGCAAAGTTTGTTAAGTGTTTTGAAGTTGCAAACTGCTTTTTGGGTTTTGAGAACTGTTTGACTTGCTGGCTTCACAATTGGTAAGGCCTGGGAATGTAGGAAACTAACCGTGCCCTTAATTAAGAAGGCAAACTTTGACTACACTTAACACACAATTAAAACAACTTACCAAGTTTTACCTTAAAGTTAAAAATTGCTAGGACTTCATTGAAACTACTAGAAATAGATTTACCTGCAAGGTGTGTAAGAACAGTAAAATGTGTTTTTTTTTTTTTCGCAAAAGGTTATAAGAAGGCATGGAAATGTAAAGTTTTACCTGGGGTTAAAGGATTGTTTTGAGTTAAATTAGGAAAAAGCTGAAGGTTCAAAGAAGGGGTGGAAGAACTGTAGAAATTAATCTTGTGGAAGAAGTTCTCTATGTGAACATATTGACTAAATTCAAAAAAGGGTATTATATGTTTTTCTGTAAATTGAGCATTGAAATAAAAGCATAACAAGGGTTCTTAAGGTGCGAATCTGCTCCTTGGCAAAATTTCTAAAGGGTTATAAATGGTTTTGCTTTTTTAAAATTTTTGAGTCTTTGTTTTGGCAAAATAAATAACTTATGGTAATCTGGAATTCTATTTCACAATATCAATTGTTTTAAACCTCGAACATTTAACAGCCTTCCCAAGTCAAACTTCAGTCTCAAAATTGTCTTCCCGGGCACCTGGCTTTTCAGGTACTTCAGAGGGCCTCTGAAGTGTCCAGAAAAGAGAGCTAAACAGGATTATTTGACATGTTTAGGTACATGGGACTGCCAAAATGATGCTCAATCTTCTTTAGGCTATAACTTGGTGAATAATGCTAATGTCTGAATATATGCTATCAACCATAATTAAGGTTTTTATATTAAGCTATTGTAAATCAGAGAGATAACCAAACTTGTAATTGTGTTTCTAACTGTAACTACCCTGGAGATTTTGGTATTCACAGACAATCCTTGTCTTATTTTAAAACCTTTTCAAAAGATGGTTTATAAGAAGCTGTAGGACTCTGACAGTTGCTCTTAAATACAATTTCTGATTATATTTGAGACAATCAGGCTTCTAATAACTTTAGCTATTATAACATTGGAATAAAGAAAAATGTACAGGACCCGTGAAGAGCTGAAATGTTTGTTTATATCAAACAAAACGTGTTAACTAAATGGACTGAAGGCAGGAAGCTGAAGCAATCCTTTTAATTTTTGGTTGGAATGTTGCTGCTCCTTGTTTTGTTTTTCACAGTCAAGGTAACTTATTTTAAACTGTTTATGGCCTTTAATATTTAAGTAAAGTATACTTCTGGGATCAAAATTTGGAGCATGTTTGTTTCTGTCTGCCTGATTCCTCTAGAATTTGGAAACTGAGTATTCTTAACTTATGGCAATATGGTTGTTTGCATCAGTGCAATAAGAATCCATTTTTCTTTTGCAACAGGACACAATGGGAGAAAGTGGTTATTTTACACAAGGCTTTGACTGGAAGGGTATGCTTCCTTTTAAGGAGTCAATCTTGACTTGCAGAGCCGATAAAAGCCCATTGGAGAAACTGGTCTCATACGCTTGCCAATGCAGTCGCTGTACAGGGATCCTGACCTGTGGTCAGTAAAGAATGTCACTTTCTGACAGGTCCAAGAGCTTCAAGTTTATCTTGGGACCTTAAGAGGAGAGAATCACCCAACTCACAGGTATTGAGGATAAACCCATGGCTGGATTTGGCTTTAAAAGGTCTTTTCTGAGATTCTTTGTGGAACAAACTTCCATCAAATTACATAGGCCAATCCAAGAGTCCTATGGAGAAATAATTATTCTTGTTGCACTTTATGCAAATAATCAGGCCAAGTATAAAATTAAGTCTATTTTGCAAACAACTCAGTCGTATGATGATTTGTTTTCTTAAAAATGAGAACTAGAGAGAGAAATTATGTTTCAAACCTCATCATACATGTTATTAATTTCTAAACCTAGCCATTTTTAATTGTTCACCTATATTTTCGACTAATCCTGCTTGTTCCTATGAACCAACCAGCAATCTCTGACTGCAGCTCAGAAAGAACCAAAGTGATGAGTAATGTAAAAATCTATATGAATATTCCAGTTCTGAGCAATTGTCCTGCAAATCCTGCCAGGTGATGGGTATAAATAGGATGCTCCTCACCCAGAGGTTTCCTTTTTGGGAGGGTAAGACCAAGGGAGCTAACCAAAGCCAAGCACCATGCACCCAAATCCCAGCAAGCATAACTGGAGCCACCAGTTATCTGGGCGTATCACAAGACATCCTTTCCTCTCCCTTGTTGGAAGAGGACTCAGTTCCATGGTTTCACCTTAGCATTCGGCTTATAAGGAGTTCATCCCCCTGAGACAGATTTTTGTCCCAGATTCAATTCCAAGCTTCGGGTCAAAAGCACTAGGAAAGAAAATTGGATCTGTGGGATCCAGAGGCAGATGATAATGGAAGTTAAAAGGCACAGTGCAGGTGATTCCTGCTGACTAAGCCAAGCCCAAGCTTCCTGTTCCACATTGGTATTCATGGCATAAATGAGGTCTAGAGAACTCCAAGGTCACTGACAGTACGTGAGAAAGAGACATAGGTTAGAATGGATAATTCCTGTTCTCTAGGCCATCTTGCTTCATGGGTACAAGCCACTTTGGTACTCATGGTGGCATCTGCCAGGGTTGCCAGAGCTCAGGGCTACAAGGATGGAAGACGGGAAGAGGATGCTCTTCTCTCTCTCCTCACTTACCAAGAGTATTTGCTAGAAAGAGAAGGGAACCAGTGATGCCTGCTCCCCTCTTTCTAGATAGGTAGCCATTTATCTTCAGTCTGTACCCCTTTTGAATGCATCCTGAACCCATGGGTCTCCTTTAAAAAGCACCTTCTTTTTCCTCTCTCCCCCTCTGTTCTCTCTTCACTGATAGGTCATTGTGTCTCTGTACTATGGGACATGCCCCTCAGATGCATCCTCCAAACTGGAGAGTTAATTTCCCAAACCTTAAACTGGTTGGCTTAGGATTGGGTTCAGGGAAAGGGAAATCAGAACTCAGAAGCCCAACATGCTGGCAAAAAGGTGAATTTTTTTTTTTTTTTTTTCCAGTCAGGCTTTAGGACTCCCTCTCCCTGTGCAAACTGATAAAAGGCCTTGGAATTTTTTAGCTGTTTGTACCTCTCCCCTTTTTTGATGCTTATTATGATCCCCTATTTTTGATGCTTATTAGAAAACTTTGATGTTTTCTATTAACCTGGTTTGTCGGTTCTTGCCTTCAGGCCATCAAACTCCATTAATGCAACTGGAGCCTCTGACAATGGCCCTTTCTGCTGGGAAGCCTTAGGTAGGCCTCTGAGGGAGCTCTGACTGCCATTTCTGCAAAAGAGCTTCACTATCAGCAGGAATCAGTTAAGATCGGTTTTTGTTCTTCTCCTTAATCTAATGGCAGTTAGATGTACCTCTTTAGAGGGGGGAATGAGACAGCCAGGTGGGAGGGGGTCCCCAGAAAACCAGCCTGCCCTCTGGGGTGGAACCTCAGGAAGTTCACTCCATTTGCAGGGGGTAGGAGCCTGGCCCCTTTTCTTCCTATGTGGAACCTGGGATTTGAATGGCCAGCTGGAAGCACTCTGTCAGGGACTCTGGCCTAGCAAGAGTCCCTGTTTCCCTTTTTTCTTCATTTTCACCCAGTAAAACCTTGCTTTACTCACCCTTCAAACCATCTGTGAGCCTAAATTTTCATGGCCAAAGGATGGACAAAAACCCTATTTTTAGCTGACCTAAGGAACAGTCTTGCAACAATGGGAGAGAAGCACTGTCTCAAAAAAAATTCTAATTCATGGATTAGAAGATTTAATATTGTCAAAATCTCTATACTATCCAAAGCAATCCATAGATTCAATAAAATCTCTATCAAAATTCTAATGTAATTTTTCACAGCAGTAGAAAAAAAATTCTAAAATTCATATGTAACCACAAACAACCCAGAATAGCCAAAGAAATCTTGAGCACGAAGAATAAAGCTGGGACATCACAATACCTAATTTCAAAATATGCTACAGTGCTATAGTAAACAAAACGGTATGATATTGCCATAAAAACAGACATATAAACTAATGGAACAGAACAGAGAGCCCAGAAATAAATCCAAGCATTTAGAGTCAATGGATCGTTAACAAAGATGACAATAAAACACAACGGGGAAAGGATAGTCTCTTCAATAAGTTATGTTGGGAAAACTGGACATCCACATGCAGAAGAATGAAACTGGAGCCTTCTCTCACACCATGTACAAAATCAACTCAAAATGAATTAAAGTCTTAAAGGTAAGACTTGAAACTAAAAGTACTAGAGAAAAGCATAAGGGACATTATGGTTTTTTTGGCATTGGTCTGGGCAATAATTTTTTTTTTGGATAAGACACTAAAAGAACAAGAAACAAAATAAAAAATAGATAAGTGAGATTGCCTTAAATGAAAAGCTTCTGCTTAGAAACGAAAAGGAAACACACACACACACCAAAAAACCCAGTCAACAGAGTGAACAGGCAACCTACAGAATGAGAGGGAATGTTAGCAAATATACTTTATAAGGGGTTAAAATCCAAAGTATACAAAGAACTCAAAAGCAAAAAAGCAAGTAACTCACTTAGGAAACAGGTAAAGAACCTGAATAGACATTTCTCCAAAGAACACACAAAAATGGCCAATGGACATCTAAAAAGGCACCCAGTATCACTAATCATCAGGGAAATGCAAATTAAAACCCAATGATGTGTTACTTCACGTCTGTTGAGATTGCTATTATGAAAAAGACAAAAGATAAGTGTTTTTGAGTGTGTCAAAAAAGAAGGAACTTTTGTACACTGTTGGTGGGAAGGTAAATTGGTACAGCCATTAGGGAAAACAGTGTGGAATTTCCTCAAAAAATTAAAAACAGAACTACCATATATAATCAGCAATCTCACTACTGGGTACATATGAGGAAATGAATTCAGTATTTCAAAAATGCTATCTATATTTGTATGTTCATTGCAGTATTATACACAATAGCAAAGATATGGAATCAATCAGAGTGTCCATGTATGGATAAATGGATAAAGAAATTGTGGTACACAGTGGAAATTATTCAGCTATGAAAAAGAAGGAAATCCTGTTATTTGTGAGAGGACATTATCTTAAGTGAGATAAGCCAGGCACAGAAAGTCAGATAATACATGATCTCACTTGTATGTGGAATCTGAAAAAGTTTATTAATCAAGACAGAGAGTAAAATGGTGGTTTTCAGGGGTTGAGGAGTGGGAGAAATAGAGATGTGTTGGCCAAAGAGTACAAAGTTTCAGTTATACAGGATGAGTAAGTTCTGAAGATTTAACGTATACCATGGTGACTTAGTCAATAATACACAACTGAGTACTTGAAGTATTTGGAGAGAGTAGATCTTAAATGTTCTCACCACACCAAACAAAAAACGTGTTAACTATATGAGGTGATGGACATGTTAATTAGCTTGAGATTGGTAACCATTTCACAATGTATATGTATATAAAAATATAATGCCTATACCTTAAGCATATGTAATTTTTATTTGTTAATTGTATCTCAATAAATCTGGAAAAAATACCTCATGCATTTTCACTTTTACACCTCACCATTGCCATTCAGAAACACTGGCTTGATAAGCTAGCTGATAAAAGGATAGAAGATGTAGAAGAGAATCAATCATTCCAGCTGACCCAGTGAACTGCAGTGTGAAGTAGATGAACCCCAACATCTGCAGGGAGAAGCAGAGCCACTAGTGCCCTCAACAGCGAGCCTGCCCTCAATTAACTAAAACAGCCAAGCTGCCAATTCATAAGAACAGTCCATTTGTTTCCATCCCCTGAAGTTTGTGTTTGTTTGTTTTGCAGTATTTTGTGACAATAGCTAAGCGCAACGAAAGCTAACTGTATTCTGTGAAAGGCCCTGAGCAACAGTTATGCACAGTTCACAAGATGTATAACCGTGTCAGACCAAGGCAGGCACTTTTAATGTGCTTTCCAATATCTGCACTGTAATTGTATCTAGGTTTGTCTGCATCCTTTTTCTTAACGTGACTTGTATGTATGCATTTATGTTCTAACTCATGATATGTTAGCAAAGATATTATAACACCTTTTGCATGAATATAAACAAACGAATTGGAATAAGGAAAATTCATCTTAAGTCTTTTTTTTCTGTTCTTTTTCTTCTTTTTCGCTTCTGAAATAATTCTTTTCATTCGGCTTTTTACAGTCATTGTAGCAATTATATCTGTTTTGTGCTTCATCCCTTACATAAATTAATTGTCGTCTCAGTGTATTGCTGTAAAAATAGGGATTCCTAGGGAGGATACTTTCATAGAATTGACTTAATTATTCAGAGGCCAATTATCCAGTTCTAGGCTATTCACATTGTTTTTATTTTCTCACTTCTCCATACATTTGAATATTTCTCAGTCCATTAATGATCCATTTTGCTTCTCATTAACATCTCTGGTAACAGGTATGGTGAAAGAACTAATTGATTCTTTTAGTAATGATGAAACTTTTGAATTAACTAGACTCAGGATACACTCACTATCTTACCACCTACCTGACTAAGACAAACAGTTGAGTTTATTTCATGTTATAGGTAAACTTAGACTGATAAAAGGTTTATTATTATTTTTTGCTGTATAAACATATAAACAGGGCATCAACTATGTCATCTTTTTCTAAGACTACAAACTGAAATTTTAGCACTATTAGCCTCTAATAAATACTTCTGATTTTCTGTGGCCCTCAGGTTGAAAGATATAGTTTGTAATACTATTTGTTCGATTTTCCTATTTATTTGACTCTCTCTTACCCCAGTGCCTAGTGCCACCATTCTATTTTCTGTTTTTGTAAGTTTAGCATTTTTAGATTCTGCATATCAGTGAGATCATGAATTATCTTTCTGTGTCTGACTTATCTTACTTAAAGTTTTCTGGGTTCATACATGTCGTCATAAATGAGCACAATTTCCTTCTTTTTTCCTAAATAGAATTCCATTGCATGTATACAGTAATACCCCTCCTCCATGATTTTGCTTTCCATGGTTTCACTTACCTGCAGCCAACCATAGTCCAAACATATTAAATGGAGAATTCCAGAAATAAACAATTTGAGTTTTAATTTGCATGTCGTTTCTGAGCAGTGTGATGAAATCTCACATTTTCCTGCTTAGTTGCTGTTCAGTACAATCCAAGAGTTCAGGCATTCTCTGGGGGTCATGAAACATGTCTGTCTTGACTACGAGGGACTACCATATACCACGTTTTCTCTATCCATTCATCTGTTGATGAAAACTTAGATTGATTTCATATCTTGGCTATTCTGAGTAATGCTACAATGAATCAGGGAGTACAGATATCTCTTCCAGTTATTGGTTTCATTTCCTTTGGATATATGCCCAGAAATGGGATGGCTGGATCTTATAGTAGTTCTATTTTTACTTTTTTGAGGAACCTCCATGATGTTTTTCATAATGGCTGTAGTAATTTACACTCCCTGCGGTGACAATTATTAACTATATTGTATTGCAGTTCTGTGATGCTCGGGGCTCTGCAAACTATATTTCTCCTTTGCCAGCCATTTCCCTGTTAGTTCTGCCAATAGAGGCCACTAGAGGAGGATAAAAGGTAGTTGGAGTGAGAAGGCACTTGCTTCTTCCAGGTGTCTACTGCTCCTGCCAGCCTAGTCTCAGCAGTCACTCTTAATCCTGAAGTAGCTGTTGGTTCCGGTGTCTTGCATTCTTCCACATTCTGAGAACCAGCCTCATTACTTTTCTTTGGAGAAACTAGTAACAGTCTGGTAGCACACTTTCCTTCAGTTCAGCAGGGTACGTCTTTTGAGCTTTTGAGATACCCGCAGAGTAGTCAGAGGTTCTCGTTCCTAAGAGATCTGAATCATAGCTTCTCAAGGCCTCTCTTCTAGAGTTCTGATAATTCAACTTCTTTCCTTGTTCCTTACGTGCTAAGATTACTATCACTGTGTTAGTCCAATGTTCTCTTTTCTATTGTTGAGTCTTCCAGTGCTTTTTTTTTTGAGACGGAGTCTCACTCTATCATCCAGGCTGGCATGCAGTGGCACAATCTCAGCTCCCTGAAAACTCCATCTCCCTGGTTCAAGCAATTCTTGTGCCGCAGCCTCCAAAGTAGCTGGGGCTACAGGCATGCACCACCACACTCAGCTCATTTTTTGTAGTTTTAGTAGAGATAGTGTTTCACCATGTTGGTCAGGTTGGTCTTGAACTCCTGACCTCAGGTGATCTGCCCTCCTCAGCCTCCTCCTCCAAAGTGCTGGGATGATAGGCGTGAGCCACGGCACCCAGCTCCAATAACTTTTTAAACATTTCTTACATTAGACCCTCTCTTTCAAACTAACTAGCATCGTTTCCGTTTGCTGGCTGTAGCCTGATGATATGGTGCTGACTTTAGATGTCTGTCAGTCACCTTAAAGACAAAGACTTTTGGCTTTGTAGCCCCTTCTATTCTTAGTTCATGGCTTGCTGTAGAAATGCTTTCTCTATGTATAGTCATGGAAGATATTTCCCTGGTCCCATGCTCTGCCTACTAGTCATCTATTTTACATCATTTGTACCTAATATATTTTGGGTGTATATTGACTTAGCTATGTTAAGTGGTTCATTTGCACTGTTCCCCTCATCAGACACTGAGATCTAATTGTCATGCTTTCCGAATTCTTTAAATTGTCTCTCTACTACATGTTGTCATTATTTGGCTCATTTCTATCCTCAGGGAATGATGTAGCATCCTCATCCTCATCAGCCACTTGATGAGACTGAACAGTGTCAATGTCAGCCTCATTCTCACTTGAGTTTTTATTCTCTGCCTCTGAGTTGGCAAAATTTCCTCCCACTTGTGTTGCTGTGTGGCTTTTACATTAAGCCTATTAGTTTTAAGTAAGGGGTGGCCTTGATCCGTTCTGGTCTGGTTCCCTAGTGCCTCCTTTCCTCACAGTATTCCACCAGTCATCATTAACTTATGATACTACACTGTGTAATAAAGTCTGCAATTAGTGCTGAGAAAATGGCTCAGAAGCAATGTGTGTGCCTTGATTGGCATTCTCTGTGTTGCTTTACAAAACCTGATTTCTCTTCCTGGGGCAAGCCAACCCTGAGGCTACTTGGCTCTTCTGTTCTATCATTCCTTTCTACTTCTATTGTTATGCCTACAGTATTGTCATTGAAGCAGAGTCCTCCCCCACACAATACGGAAGTTTGGTACTGGCCACAGTGTTCAGAGATGAAGTGGTTTGCTTTTTCTGGTTTCTTCCCCCAAACTAGCTACATGAATAATAATGTTTTGTACATCTCAAGAAATTTTCCCCCAAAGCATCAGCTTCACAGTGTTGTCTACATCAAATGTTTATGCACTTTTGCCGTCGACTTCTCGTGTCTGGAACACATGGGAGCAGCCTCAGAAGAGCAATATTTGTTGTTGCATGCTCTTTTTCAATGCTTACCCACCACCTCTTTGGAAAAATTAGGAAAGTAAATAACCAAAGTGAATTGCAATCTAACTGAATGCAATGCTCAAGAAATTTTCAAAGAGGATTTCTGAATATGTTGGCTCTTCCGCAGTCCTCTCTCTCTCTCTCTTTTCTTTTATTAGCCACACTTAGTAGAGTTCAATTTTCACACCAACTGTCATATATAATTGAATATTAACCAAATAGGAGATAGCATTAAAAAGGGGGAGAGAAGAAGAGGAAGAAAAAGTCTTATTTTAGTAACAGAAAATACAAATTCAGAGTTTCAAACTGTTTTTTTTTGTTTTGTTTTGTTTTGTTTTTAGTTTGTTTCACCTATGGAAGATTTTCTTCTTTCCCTTTCTCCAAAGTTGATTAGGCTGGGAATCAGACATAAATTTATAAGATTCTAGATACTGTTTTTGGGAAAAGTCCTTAAGAGATGTGAGTAAGGGAAGAAGATGGGTAGAAAGTGAAATTGTGACAGAAGTTTTACCCCAAAGAAAATTGTAATGAAGAAGACTGGTTGAAAAACAAACAAACACATACACACAGAAAAACTATGTGCCATGACTTTTTTTTTCAAACTATTGAGAAGATATGCTATCACCATTTTCCCTTGAGAAGATATGCTATCACCATTTTCCCTGGCGTATCTGTTTTGCTTCTTGCTCATAACAAGAATCTAAAGATGTGCAGCATCAAAGTAATACTGATGGCTAACATATAGTATTTTCTATGATCATCAAGAGTGGCAGCGTTTCTGGCAGACAACTGGATCAGATAGCCAGGACATGAATTTGAGGTGATCCACAAAGGACAGTGCTGCATTTTCCATATCTAGAGGCTGTATCTGGGTCAAAAGAATACACTTTGCCTTTGCTTCATACAACTTGAGCCAGCTGGACTGTATCCAGGAAGATAATGCTGACAAATCCTGGGAAAGCAAGAAGCAGCAGCTTCTCTCTCATCGTGCAGCATATGATATCACTGTTTCTCGTGAGTCTCTTTGTCCCTTTGACATGTAGTAATAATTAAAGCACACAGATCTGCACTTATTAGAGGCCAAATAGCAGCCTTGAATATTGAGTTAGAAGTTTCTGTATCTCTAAGTCACATCTCAAAGTGCATAAAGCAACTCCTTCTATGAAGGAATAAAGTCATCTCTTCATCCTTACCAGAGAGTGAAGAAAGACTTACGGAACATGTCATACAAACCAGCCCTTGTTCTGCTCTATGTACTTATTGTACACATACTCATTTAATGTTAAAAGTAATGACTGTCTTGTGGATTAAGAATGTGAATGTTGGCATCATTAAGAGCCCTGGAATGTAGCTATTTTTATTCTCAATTGAGAGATGAAAAAATTGAACTGAACTTGTGTACAAGGAGATATGAACATGAATGCCGACAATTACATTGTTTTTAACGGAGGAAAAATTTTTGGAAAGTACCCAAATGTAAGGAGAATAGGCAGGTAAATTGTGGCATGTATATCGAATGGAATGCTATAAAACATCAATATAAATAAAATACAGCTATACATGTCAATAGAGATAACCATAAAAAATGTAAATAGCCTATACCTTTGCTGTTGTGAATAATGTTGAAATGACTGATGGAGAGGAGATATCTCTTTGAAATACTGGTTTCATTTCCATTGGATATATACCCAGGAGTGTGACTGCTGGATCATATGGTAGTTCTATTTTTATTTTCTTGAGGAAACTCCGCCCTATTTTTCAAAATGGCTGTACTAATTTGCATTCTCACCAACAGTAAGTTCCTTTTTCTCCATATCCTAACCAACACTGTTCCATTTTCATCTTTTTGAGAATAGCCATTCTAACAGGTATGAGATGAAATCTCACTGTAGTTTTAACTTGCATTTCCTATGTTAATTAGCTTGATTGAATCTTCCTACAATGTATACATCTTCCTACAATGTTTTGTATAGATCAAAACATCACATTGTACTCTATAAATATAGTTACCGTCAAGTAAAAATAAATTAATATAAAATTAAAAAGAAGAAAACCCCTAAAACTATGATATTGAATAAAAACTTCTAACAGAAGACTATGATTCTGCTAATATGGACTTCAAAATATGCAAAAGGAGACAACATATTATTTAGGAACACATATATTTGGTAAAAATATAAAGAAAACCAAAAGAATGATAGATCTTAGCAAATCCTCTGGAATGGAGAGAGAGGGATTAGGAAAAAGACCCAGAAGAATCAATACAATTCTATTTCTTAAGCTGTGGGGGATACACAGATGTTGACTTCTTATTGTTTTAAACAACTTATTATATATATGTCATTCTTTATGCATGATGCCAAAAAAGACAAGAAAATAAGGAAAAGTAAAAGAAGACAAAGTAATTAACTTACAATAATCTAAATTCAGCACCATGTCCTTCATGCTACAACAGCCATGAATGATGTTCAAACTTGTGTTTCCTTCCACAAATAAGCAGAAATCGGTGTTAAGACATGAAGAAGAGATATAGACACTGAATATAAGAAACAATGTGCTGTATATGAATGCATATAAGAAACTTTAGATTCTACTTTTAATCCTGGCACTGGCTTGTTCATTCACTTTTAGCACCTTTGTTTTCCTATACACGAGATATGTTGTATACAGACCTTCAGAAACTTGCAATCCAAATGAGAATTTAAAAGATTTACTAAGAAATGCCAAATACTAAGAAATGCCACCTCCCTTAGATTTAGATAAATAAAATATTATAATACAGACCTAAAGGGGTGAAAAAATTTATGGCTAATGAAATTATAAGATTAAATTTCCAGAATCTGTTGCAGTATCATAACCATAATTATAGTCTCTTGTTTTTGAAAATAATGCAGAAGGCAGGGACAAAGTCTATACACTGTAATTCTTTTTGAATTGTGCCCTTTTCGAATTGGTATAGAGTTATAAAATAAGTGTCCTTTGAATGCTACAATAGGAAAACTGTATTTAGGGCAATTTTTATTTTTTCATGTCTATTTAGGAAAAGCACTTGAAATTATTTTAATGGAGAAGAAAATTAAAGATTATTTCAATAGTTTTGGTACACCTATGAACAACCTTTGAATATTGCTATTGAGCAAAGCAAGGGGGGTAAAAATGGCAATTATTTGCTTTAAGCCAGTTGTGTAAGAGCTTTGGGCTAAGAATCAGCAGATCTGTTCACAAGTTCACCGTATCACAAATTCACTGTGTAATTCTGCACTTTATTTGAATCATTACTACTAAAGGATTTGAGGGGGGCAGATGGCTCCCAAGGTCCTGTTCATTGTCATATCGTCATCTTTTCTCCAAAACATTCCACACTTAAGACATGACTATCCCATCCCCATCTCCTGAGCTCTTAACTCAGAGGGCCTTATTGACATCCTAGATTGTGGTCTTTCCTGTTAGGTGCTCTGTGTTATAAACTAGTTCTACACTTTCCATTATGGTCATGGGCAGGTGTCCTCAGCCCTCTCCTATCATGATTGGCTGGGAGCCTGGAACCAGAAACTGGCCCATACCTCTGTTCCTGCAAAGCTGCTGGTCTGTTTTCACTTTGCAGCTGCTTGACTTGAATGCCAAATTCTCCTAGTGAGTGGTGGCTGACCACCTGGCCAGGGCCATGCAGCCAGCTGCCACTTACAGCTTGAGGCTAAAATATAAGCATTCTAATGCCTAAGCTCTGCCCCATCTGAACTCACTTCTCTCAGTTCTTTTTCTCTGTGAGTGTTAATTCAGGGTTGATTCTTCGCCCCTTTCTTCTTTCCTCATATGCTTACTTCTTCCTTACCTTTCTGTAAGAAATACATATTTATAAATTGCCTGTGAAGTACTATGCCCTGTGTGTGGATAGGGCCTATTATTTTATCTGTGTAGATACGTGAGAATTGAAGTTTTGCATACATGGAAAAAATAAAATCTCTCAAACACAACAAAAGAGACAGAGAGAGGTACCAAATTCCATTCTTTTTCTATTCCCATAGCTAGCAGAATTTCATTTCCCCCATCCTCCTTGGAAGTCACCTGTTCCCAAATGGTGCTTGGTGGATTTAAATGATATTCAAAAATCCCAGCTGACAGTTGTTAGCTGACTCTGTTTCTGCCATAGCTCAGATCTCTCCCAGGATATTTTTGTTTTGGTATACAGGCAATGCCGTGTATCCAACAGTTAACCTAATATATTTCTGTTATTCTCTTGGGTGCCTTTTTGCAGCTAAAACTATTCCATGTTGTTTCCTAATGAGAATTGTGGTTGAACACGGAGTGGCAATAGCAGGTCAGTCCTTAGGTTTAACCCCCAGTATATCCTCTTTGTTTTTTAAAAGCTTATTGGGCTAAAGCCAAGGTAGCAGTTAGAATCCAGAGGAACTCAGGGGAAAGGTTTATGAATGCATGGTGAGCTCATGTTATCAGTTCCTATTTTAGTGTTTCGAAATCTCCCCTGGTATTTGAAAGCATCTTGATAATTAAAAGAAAACATTGCCTCATAAAAATTTCATCTTCGTTTCAAAGTAAAGCATTTTTTAAAAGACTTAGTTTTACAGAACTTAGATGAACTATGCTTACCTTTCTTCCATCCCTCCATTCTTTCTCTCCTTTTTTCTTTTTTTTTCAATTTTTCTTTGTCTACATGTAATAAAGGTGACTGGTAGAAATGTGAATGATCAGAAATGATTAGAAAATTGATTGCTTGATCTGACCTTTTTTTCATAATTAGGCAACTGACTCTTCATGTTATCGTCAAATACTCTGTCCTGAACTGATTTTGGCTTTGATATCACAGGTTATAGACTCATCTAAGCCTCTGGAGTTTACACTGGAACAGGGGCCAAAGGACTTTAACAAATGTGAAATAAAACAGTATTTTAATGGAAAAAATATGCAGCCTCAAATGCTTATCACTACAAATCTCTGATAAGAAAAAACAAGTTTGCTAATGTATGTATTTGTGTTTGGTGCTTCTAACAATGGTATTCATGTGCTTTAATGAGGTAATACATTCAGATGATTTTTTTCATACTTTAAATTCTCACAATGACATTGACCTGAAATGCCTGGGCCCACTGGAGAAGAACAAAGGGCTTATATAGTATATGCCAACATTGTTCCTTTCTAAAAGGATACTGGGGAAGAATGCAAACATATATTTAGGCCCTGTGGTCTCATTTCACATAATAAGAGAGCATTACCACAACCAAAAACACTGCTTGGTGACATAATGGGTAAGGACCTGACATGCCCACACAAACAGGGGCATCAAGGGGCTATTTCAGATTCTTGATTTCTTGCCAAATAGTGAATAATCTTAAAATTAAATGTGCAGCAGTAATAGGCCCAGCTGGGAGGATTAAGAAATAAATATCTATCGGGCTGCCTGATCTCTTTGTTCTTTAGGTTTAGAGTAGGATAAATGAAAAAGGGGAGGCCAAGAGGGAGTGGTTTAATATAGAATAAATTGTCTAAAAGGGATCGGTGAGAGCAGGATTATTGATGAGTTAGGGAGTGAGCTAGCTGACTTTTTATTTTCAAACTAAGACAGGATAGAGGTATGGGGATAAAGTAGGAAATCAGATAAGAAAAACAAAGGATGCAGGCATATTGGCCTTAAGTAGTCTTTTTCTGTTTCTGAGATTTCTTATGTTCTTGTGCTCTGAGCCAAGATCAATTGAGATTAATCAGTTGTATAGAAAGCATTGTGATCACATTGCAGGCTTTTAAAGTTTAAATTTGTTTATTGAGCACAATTTGGTTAGCATCAGGTGCTGAAGTTATAGACACCAACACTAGCATAGAAATTACTTTATTTAGCTCCCAGTTGTAAGTTTCTATAGCAACTGGGGTCTATACCAGAAAGCTGAGATTCTCGTGCTCAAATGATTCAGGCAGAGATGGCAATATCATATTTGGGGGGCACTTGCTTCTTTTTTCCACATTTTTTTCTGTCTTGTGAGAAGCCTCTTTAATGTGATTCTCTCTGCTTAGTCATACTTTTAATTACACCTCTGCTTTGAACCCTCTCCTCTTGGCAGCAGTATAAAGTGTCTATTTTGGTTATGTTTCGATTTCCATTGACTAGTTAGTATGTTGATGCAGAGGAGGGGAATGTGATCTGTTTTAAATACAGTTGAAAATTCTGAATAGTGAGGAAAGTGTCCATGGTGACAAATGCAGTTAACCACTCCAGGAAGAAATTGGGATATTAATTCATACAGGAAACCTAATTTAATTTCTACATTATGCTTCCATTCTGACCATAAATGCAATGTCATGATCCTTTTCAATATGGGGGATGTCCCTTATGAAGTTCTCTTTTTAAGTTTTTAAGTAAACATGTACTTGGAAGAAAATTGATTTTATTTTTGTTTTATAAATGAATGTTTTTATTGTAACAAATAGGACTTTTTTGGAGTGGCTTGTTATGGTTGAAGTGATATGTTATGATGCTAGTTTAGCCAATACTGCACAAAGACTTAGGAAAAAATAATTATATCCTGACTCCAATTATGAAAATAATCTCTACATTAAAAATATATAAATATAGTAGATTTCTTGCTGTCCATGCTTTGGTATGGCTGTAATCCAGGCATCTATCTATCATCTATCTATCTATATCTACATATTTATATCTATACAGATACATAGATCTGTGTATATATATCTGTATATATGTATAGAAAAATATATCTGTATTTCTAGAAAAAAATGAATATCAAATAAACACATACTGGAAATACATGTTTTAAATAATATTATCTTTTCTATGAAACTCCACATTTTACAAGAACTGGCTTTTGATATTTGAAATAATCATGAACTGAGTTGTTTAAAGACTATTTAGTAGAAGACTGCTTATGGTATAATGTATGGCATAGTCTTTTAGTTTGGCAAATGGCAAGAATAAACCATAAAAGCAAGGATTCTCTGTGTGCCCTAATAAAACAAAACAAAACAAAAAAGGATTTCCATTTAATGTTCACATTTACTGCTAACTTGAGGCCTATTAACATTTGGAAAACACAAATTCTAAAGGCAGCTGCTAGCAATTGGCCAATTATAATTTCACGATTGAAAGAGAAAATCTTATTTCACTATAAAATTCGGTACTTGTTTTCTCCTTTCATGAATTACCCCACAGCCAAAGCACAATGTGTGAGAGAGGAAGGAGAAAATAGACTCGCTCCTGGTTGTCTGCAGAAATGCATCACCTCAGATGATCTTGATTCTCTTTGCATTCAATAGGAGATTTTCTTTTACTAATTTTACAACAGATTTAATTGTAATAAAATTAATTCAGATTGTGATTATCTGTCTCTATTTGTACTTAGCTTCTATGAGGAATCTTAAAATATCATCAGTTCCATAGTTGAGTCTCTGTGTCATTATTCAGTATGTCTATTATATCATGATATATCTGAAGTCACATAAACCAGTTTTGCTCTTCCAGGCAAGCAGTTTCCAGAGCTCCGTTAAAACTCTGAATAGATAATTGCTCCTTTAACAAAACATGCATAGACAAAACATTTGATGAATAAAGAGCAGTTATTAACCTACTCACATTTGTGAATATCAGGGTTTAGAACTATTACAAAATGGATTCTGCCATGAGTCAGTTTTGTTTTTCCTTTTCAAATATATCCATTACATATATTTCTTTTCCTTCAGGTAACTTACAGTAATATTACTTAACTTAAAATGTACTAGCTGTCCTAATGTGGCAACTTTATTAAAAAGAATTAAATGTTTACTCAAAATCATAGTCAAATAAAATGTAGAACTTCAAAATAGTAAGTTGAATTTCTCAGTATTTTATTGCAGAAATGAAAATAGTACTTATTGGAGGAGATAAGTGATTTATACAATTTGGTTCTGTTAGCTAAATCAGAACAGGCTTACTTAAACATGTATTTTAATCGTAAATTAGTTTTTGTAGTCACAAACAATTATGCTGGATTCTCATTAATCATTTGTTGGTAACATTAAACAGTCAATAGATTAGAGTGTCAAAAACATTTGGTGGGGAGAGGGGTGTTACGTGCAGAAACATTAACCTAGACCATCTGAGGCTCCTCTCTTTAGAAGGCTTATTTGCAAGATTGGCCATTGACTGATATCTGGGAACTTGGCTTCTGAAACACTCCCTTAACTGGTAAGGTAGTTTCACTGGGCCTAGACATTTGTACACACAGTGGTATTTATTGTAATATCTGCTTTCTTTTTGCAAGTCTGGAATTCTGGTAGTTGCTAGGCAAAAATGTCTCTGTTCTCAGCCCCTAGTAAAACTCCTAAACTCTGAGTTTTAAATGGGCTTCCAGTGGCAGAAAAATTACACACATGATGCTGTATTTTTTTTGTTTTCTAGAGGGACAGTGTGCTCTGTGTGAGCTGTCAGGTTGGGAAAGGTGTTATGAAACTTCCCATGGATTCTTTCTTGTCTTTATCTGATTTTTTTTCCCTGTCTAACCCAGCTCTTACTCTTTACTGTGTCTTTATAAGAAATATTAGTGTTTGGTGGAACTATGTACCTGAGCCTTGTGAGTCCTTCCAGTGAATCATCAAATATGTAGGTGGTGTTGGAGACCCTTGAGTCAGAGTGTGTCTATTCTGGCTGATTTCAACAGTGTGGGAGTTTAAAAGAAAATCAACACTGAGCCATGGCATGGATTGAACATACGGGAATAAATACCTGCAGAGTAGATTAGCATTTTGGCAAATGTGCCATGATGAATATGCTTGCTGTCTACCAAATTTGCATTAAAATACAAATAAGGTAATATAAAAGCTGGTGTCAGCTATGAAAACAAAACCAAAAAGGAGATGCTATGGCAAAGTTTGACATTATTTATGTTAACTGAACTATTGCCAGCTTTTGCTTTAAGTGTATTTATTAAATTCTAGTGGAATCTGAGTTTCTGTTTTAATGGCTTCTTATCCAATTTAAGGAAGTATACAGGAGACTCCAGAATAAGAATGAGCTAGTAGTAAACCTGATGTACAAAGCTTGTGTTAGGTGGAAGTAAAACAAAAATCACTCTTGAAAGCTTATAAACACAAGGCCTACACTCACACTAATATGAGAACTGAACTCACACCAC
Organism: Mandrillus leucophaeus; assembly: GCF_000951045.1. NCBI lineage: Eukaryota > Metazoa > Chordata > Mammalia > Primates > Cercopithecidae > Mandrillus > Mandrillus leucophaeus. Next base: position 410,554 of record NW_012098321.1, read on the forward strand.
TAGTGTGGTCTGAAATAATACCCAATCAAATAATTTAAAGTGGCTCTGGATTGGTAGTGGCCATGGTAAATGGCAGAAACAAACACAATTCTTTCTGGAAAATTATATTTCCAAAGTAGGCCTCTAAGAAGTTCTGCTTATTGCTTGAGTTCCAAAGAACACAAGATCATAGCCAAAAATACAAAACACATAAAAAGCATGAAACTATCAGCAAGGGCCAGCAGAACAAACAAATAAACATACAATAAAGCCAATGAAAACCAAATGAAACAGACCTATAAAAGTTACCCACAAAAATGTCTCTGGAAACTAGTGGTTTAATAGGCAAACTCTTTCAAATGGTTAAAGAAACATAATTCTTAAACTATGTGATCTTATCCAGATCTTGGAGGGAAAAAAGGGGCTTTCCATTTTATCTATGAAGCTAGCATGATCCTCATATCAAAGTTTCACAGGGCACAGAAATATAAATTATAGACTAAATCTACTTTACATCCTGGATATGAATATCTTAACAAAATATCAAGAAAACAAATTAAAGGTTAGATTTTAAAATCATTTGGCTTCTTTTGAGAAGTGTCTGTTCATGTCCTTTGCCCGCTTTTTAATGGGCTTGTTTTTTCTCTTGTAAATTTAAGTTCCTTATAGATGCTGAATATTAGACTTTTGTCAGATGCACAGTTTGCTACTATTTTCCCACATTCTGTAGGTTGTGTGTTTACTCTGATGATAGTTTCTTTTGCTGTGCAGAAGCACTTTAGTTTTATTAGATCCCATTTGTCAATTTTTACTTTCGTTGCAATTGCTTTTGGCATCTTCATCATGAAATCTTTGCCCCTTTCTACGTCTAAAATGGCATTGCTTGGGTTGTCTTCCAGGGTTTTTATAGTTTGGATTTTACACTTAAATATTTAATCCATCTTGAGTTGATTTTTGTACCTGTGTAAGAGAGAGGTCCAGTTTCAATCTTCTGCACATAGCTCGCCAGTTATCCCAGCACCACAACAGGGAGTCCTTTCTCCATTGCTTGTTTCTTTTAGATTTGTTGACGATCAGATGGTTGTAGGTGTGTGGTCTTCTTTCCAGGCTTTCTATTCTGTTCCATTGGTCTATGTGTTTGTTTTTTCACCAGGACCATGCTGTTTTGGTTACTGTAGCTCTGTAGTATAGTTTGAAGCCAGGTAACATGATGCCTCAAGCTTTGTTCTTTTTGTTTAGGATTACCTTGGCTATTCAGGCTCTTTTTTAGTTCCATATTAAAAAAAAATAGTTTTTTTCTAGTTCTGTGAAGAATGCCATTGATAATTTGATAAGAACAGCATTGAATCTGTAAATTGCTTTGGGCATATGGCCATTTTAGCTATACTGAGTGTTCCTATCCATGAGCATGGAATGTTTCTCCATTTGTTTGTGTCATCTCTGATTTTTTTGACCAATATTTTATAATTCTCATCATAGAGATCTTTCACCTCCCTGGCTAACTATATTCCTAGATATTTTATTCTTTTTATCGAGATGTTTTACTGTAAAGAGAAGAAGAGAAATGAAGCAGTAGCAAGAGGAAAATTGATTAGGATAATTTATTTTCATTTATTTATTTATTTTTTCTGAGATGGAATCTTGCTCTGTCACCCAGGCTGGAGTGCAGTGGTGTGATCTTGGCTCACCGCAACCTCCGCCTCCCAGGTTCAAGCGATTCTCCTGCCTCAGCCTCCAGAGTAGCTGGGATTACAGGCACGTGTCACCATGCCTGGCTAATTTTTGTATTTTTAGTAGAGATGGAGTTTCACCATATTGGCCAGGCAGGTCTCAAATTCCTGACCTCGTGATCTGACCCCCTCAGCCTCCCAAAGTGCTAGGATTACAGGTTTGAGCCACCATGCCCAGCCCGATACTTTTTATTTTTTAAAAAAGAAGAGATAAAGGCAACATGCATATTAGTTGATTGGTTGATCTGGAGAGGGAAAATTTAATAATCAGGAGAGGTAGCATTCTTGGAGCAATGTCCTTGGGTAGACAAGAGGATGCAATATGTGCGAAAGTGGATGGTTGGGCTTAAACAGTGATACTTAATTATAACATGAGAGAGAGCAGATAGATTTGGTGTCTTGCAGAAGTTGTCTTCTACTCACTTAACTTTCTCAATGAAAAACAATGTTGTTCTGAGAATGAAGATGGAGAAGGAGTACTTAGAAGAGTCAAGAGTATCTAGCAGAATCAAGAATGAATGAGCTACAGAGATGTGTTCTGATTTCCAAGAAGCAAGAGAAGACCTCTTGATATTTGTAGTCATGTATTTAAAATGAGATCGACTGGTACGGTTGTGCATTTTTCTTGAACCACAGTCAGTTGCACAAGTGAGTGCAGAATAGGCAGAGTGTTGAGGTTTCAATAAGCATATATACAAACGGAGAGTCAAGAAATCTGAGAGTGTAAGCACAGAATTGTTAATTTAAGGTTTTGTAAATATGGGTTATCCAAATATCAATGCTATAGTAACATCCTGAAGCAAAACAAGCACAAAGTTATAAATGCCTAAACTGGAGGAAACTTGAAACTCTCATGTTAAATCTCCAATGTAGTATTTCTAACTTGTGAAGACAGATTGGTAGGCAGCCATTTTTTTTGCATCTTAAAATAACTGGGGGCATAGTTAAAATTTTATACATCAAGTGATTGCTATTATTGAATGTTGCAGGTGAGATGTGGTTAGTTTTAGTTTATTTGAAATGTTTGACTGGCAAGTGGGGAGGGGGAAGCAAATATTTGAAATTTGGAAAACCCTAAACCTTTTGGTAAGAAATTGTAATTTTCACTTAAATTTTCTTTAAGGATATAAGAGGTTTATAATTTATGTAGTTAAATTGAACAATAACTATTGATGACTATGGAGCAGGTAATTATAGCCTGCAGAAAAAGTTATAATCTAAGGATTGTAAAAATATGATCCTGAAGTTGTGTAATTGCATCCATTTCTGTATTTATGTGAATTTATAAACTGCAGTAAGTTTTGAATGAGGTTAATCTTGTTTAATATAAGTAAATGAGTCTGTAGACTGTGATCTCCCCAAACTAAAAAGTACAGTACTTGGAATTGTGTTCTTTATGGTTGTAGTAATATACAGAAAAGGGAATTACATAGTGCAAAAAACAAACAAACAAAAAAACCCTCGTGATTTATTAGGATTTCTTAGTGGAAATATCTGGGTAAACTAATAATAAAAAGCTTGAGCTGAGTGAGAGACAGTGCAAATGAGGCAGAAATAATGCATTGTAGATCGTGGTGGAATCAAAGTATTGGGATAATGGAGATATGAGTTGGAAATTTAGGAGGTAACATTCAAAGAGTGAGATTCTTTTTTTTTTTTTTTTTTTTTTTTTAAGACAGAGTCACACTTTGTCACCCAGGCTGGAGTGCAATGGCACAATCTTGGCTCACTGCAACCTCCATCTCCCTGGTTCAAGCGATTCTCCTGCCTCAGCCTTCCGAGTAGCCGGGGCTAAGGTGTGCACCATCATGTCCAGCTCATTTTTGTATTTTTAGTAGAGAAGGGTTTCACCATATTGGCCGGGCTGGTCTCGAACTCCTGACCTCAAGTGATCCACCTGCCATAGCCTCCCAAAGTGCTGGGATTACAAGCATGAGCCACCACACCTGGCCTCAAAGAGTGGGATTCTTGAAACTGAGATTACAGAAGGTTGTAGTGATCAGTAACAAAAAATGCAAAGGTATGACCAGGAGAATGAGTGGTTTATATATCATGAAGTATAAGATCTTTCAAAAGGAGTCAAAAGACTAGGGTATTGGAAGCATCACCTATGTGAATATTAAAATCACTACAAATGAATATAGCAATAGAGTTAGAGAACGTTAAGACTGTCCACAGATGAGGGGGTCAATAGATAACTCCAACAGGGACATAAAGTCTACATATCCATCAGGTTTTAAGGACAAAAGTAGAACATGAAAATGATAATGGAGGATAAAGATGATACCTACCCCATATTCAGTCCCTGTGCTAGGAAGGCTGTGGGAAAACAAAAAACAAAAACCAACCACACAAACAAAAAAACAGCTAACACTAGAGAGGGCTGTAGAGAGCAGTGTGTTCAATGGAGATCTTGGATGATGTTGTAGGAATAAGGGGTAAGAAATGTTCAGAGAACATATTGAGAGTATTGAGAATTTTGCTGTGGATGTATGGTGGTTTCCAGAAGGTATAGTTGGGAGGTTTTAGAAATGAGGGTGGTGAGAGTTGGTTATAGGACAGGAGTTGTATAGAGCTACATGGAGAGCAGAAGGTAGGAGACTGAGGGGAATCTGAGAGTCTTCTTCAGTGGCAAACAAACAAGAAAAAATGGCATGATGGCATTAGTACGGGTAGTCTTAAGACAAACATTAATGGCAAAACTATGAGGAAGGAAGGAGCAGTAGGGAAGGATAAATGTGGACCCTTTTCCACTCTTCAGAGGAAGCATAAAAACCAAAGTAGAGTTAGTGCTATTTTGATGATCTAGAATTCTCTGTTGACTTGGCAGATGGAGGCTGATAGGTCTGAGGAGCATGGCAGGCCTTTCAGTGTTTCAGTGTTCAAAGCTCATTCTTGACACCCCCTGGGGTTGGTGGTGGTCTTACTCTAAGCATGAAAGGCGTGTTCCTGATTCATCTACAGTCTTAAGATATGATACAAATGGACAAGGCAACAAACAAAAAAACAAACAGAACATAAAAGTTTATCTTGAACCTAACTTCAATTTTATTTGTAAGATAAGATTGTAAGATTGACTATATGTGTGTATCTATCTATATAGATATTTATATTAAACATTATATATATTATATTATACATATATAAATAGGATGAAACGTAGCCAACAAAATACTAAAAATAATAGTGTTGGGGGTGAGATTATAGGTGATGTGTCCACTCTTGTTTAGTCTCTTAAATTTCTTAAGATAAACACCCATAGTCAGAAGAGAGCCTTTTATTTAAGAAAAAAATGTTATTTTTAAAAATACTTTTTGTTGTTTATAGGGTTATACATTTATAAATGCTTGCTGAACTGATTATGACATTTGACTGTTTGTTATGGATGTTGCTTAATTCTGAGAATACAGACTCTGTATTTCTCAATAGTAACAGTTACTTTTAAACAATTTATAAAAAAATAAAGAGTTACTCATTTTTTGAAGGAAAACAAAGGATAGGTACTGTTCTCACAGCTGGTTTTTAGTTAAAATTATAGAATATGTAATTTAACTAGAAGAGAGTCATTTCAAATGTACTTAAGTAGTTTAAATAATTACATGGAGACAATGCAGGTATTTCTCTGTTAGATAAACACATACTATTAGAAAACAGGATGATTTAAGGAAAATTCACAAATCTATGTTAAAAAATTTAAATCAGTATTTTAATAACTGAAGAGGATTTAATGTGAAACAAGTAGCCTTTCTGAAATAAGCAATCAAAATAATTCATTAAAGCAGTAATCACTGGTAAGCTTGGCTGTTGCTCTACTTGATATGTAAACAAAATTGGTAAACATTGTTGAAATAACACCTCAGGTACTTCAACTTTCTTTATCACTGAGGAAAAAATAGCAGTTCATTATCACTCTGAATGTCAATATTTTCCCACTGGAATACAGAAAGGAAGATTCAACCAAATAGTAGATAAGACCATAAATGAGAACTAAATAATTTTTCAGCCTAGATATAAGCAGGACCAACTAAACTTAGTAATCAGGACAAACTTTTGAAAGTATTAAAGATTAATGAAACAAATTCACAGTTGTTATAGATTTATGTGACTTATCAGTGTATTTAAGAACATAATTTGTATGGAATAAAGAGGATTAACAAATTGATGTCAGATTTGTTTCTCTATCCTTTCCCCTCTGTGCTTACTTTCCTCTCTGCCATACTCTTCATGCCCTGTTAATTTTTCTTGCAAAATTACAATTTACATTTTAGGAAGGAAAGCATTTATCTGCTACATGCAGTTTTGACCCTGCTTCCTCCTCTTATTGGAAAACCCTTGTATCTCTTTGACTGTATTATTTTTTTGAGACTGACTTTCTTCCTTTGTAAGGCTATGCTTATCTGCGATGGTAGTCACTCTGAACTTCTTTTAATGTACTTTTATGTATAAGCTTTACGTACTTTTATGAACTTTTAAAGTATGTGTTATATTTGTATATATATTACCATAATCTAATAGTTTGTTTTCTACTTTATGAGAGTGTCAAAGGCAGGAAGAATCACTGATGTTTTATGTATAGATATAATTGGAGACTAAAAGCAGGTTTGAAAGAGAGTTAGAAGCCTATGAGAATAATTTTGATAATCTTCTACTACTAACTAATAAGGAGATAAAGTGAGACCTAATTTTTGGAGATCTGAGTATAAAAATTCAAGTGTTTTAGAATCTAAGCAAAACCATTGCTAGATAAGGGCCACTCACTGAAGTGTTACAGATCTATGATATGACATTCATTCTCATTTAATTTATTTATCTTTTGCCACTAGTTGGCAGTATGACTGAATTACAGTTTGATATTCTGCCACCATATAAGTGCCCAGAGTATTCGCTAATATTGACCATGTTTGGGAATTCAGATATTAGCTGTCTGGAGTTAGGGTGAGATGCCATTAGGATGTCCCTTTGAGGATATGAACAGACATTTCTCAAAAGAAGACATTCATACAGCCAACAGACACATGAAAAAATGCTCATCATCACTGGCCATCAGGGAAATGCAAATCAAAACCACAATGAGATACCATCTCACACCAGTTAGAATGGCGATCATTAAAAAGTCAGGAAACAACAGGTG
>NW_012098321.1:418233-441017 GCF_000951045.1 Mandrillus leucophaeus
AATCTAAGAACAGAAAAACAAGTTGTCTAAGTTTGAGACTTAGGGCAGGGACAGAGAAATCGTTTTTGGTGGTAAGGGAGAATGGAATGAGGTTGTAACTAAGAATGTAAGAATGTACCTATTAATAGTCATTTATGCCAAGCAACTTGCTTAGGTTCAAAGCCCAAGTATCAGGAGCAGGGATAATACCGTTTGAATATTTGTCTCCACCTAACTGTCATGGTAAAATGTAACTCCCAGTGTTGAAGGTGAGGCCTGGTGGGAGGTGTTTGCATCACAGGGGAAGATCCCTCATGAGTGAGTTGGGCCATTCCTATGGTGATAAGTGAGCTCTTGCTCTGAACTCACATGAGATCTGATCATTTAGAAGGGTGTGACGCTTTCCTCCCACTCTCTCTTGCTCCCACTTTTGCCATGTGATGTGCCTGTTCCCCCTTTGCCTTCCACCATTATTGTAACTTTTGTGAAGCCCTCATCAGAAGCCGAGCGGATGCTGATGCCATACTTGTACAGCCTTCAGAACCGTGAGCCAATTATACTTCTTTTCTTATAAATTACCTAGTCTCAGGTATTTCTTTATAGCAATGCAAGAACAGCCTAATACAGGAAATTGGTACCAGGAATGATGTATTGGTGTAAATAAATGTACCTGAAAATGTGGGAGCAGTTTTGGAGCTGGGTAACGGGCAGAGTTTGGAAGAGTGTGGAGAACTCAGAAGAAGGTAGGAAGATGAGGTAAAGTTTGCAACTTCTTACAGACTGGTTAAATGACTGTGAGCACAATGGTGATAGAGATATGGACAGTAAAAACCAGGCCCATGAGGTCTCCGATGGAAATGAGGAACTTATTGGAAAATGGAGCAAAAGTCACTTTCGTTAGACCTTAGCGAAGAACTTGGCTGCATGTTGCTCATGCCCTAGGGATCTGTGGAAGTTTGAACTTTGGATTGATGACTTAGGGTATCTAGTAGAAGAAATTTCTTAGAAACTGCTTAGAAGAAATTTCTAAGCAGCAAAGTGTTCAAAAATTTGCCTGGCTGCTTCTGACAGCCTATGCTCAGATGTGAGGGCAAAGGAATAACTTAATGTTGGAACTGATTTTAAAAGGGAAACAGAGCATAAAAGTGGCAAATCTGCAGCCTGGCTATGTGGCAGAGAACGAGAAAGTTTTTTTGAGGGGGAAGAGGAATTCAAGAAGGCTGCAAAGCAACCACTTGCTAGAAATATTTGCATAACTAAAAAGGAGCCAAGTGCTAATAACTAAGACGAGAAAAGGCCTTGATGGCATTTCCAAGACCTTCGCAGCATATCCTTCTGTAACAGGTCCAGAGGCCCAGGAGGACTGAATTATTTTGAGGGCCAGGGCCCTGCTGCGCTATGCAGCCTCAGGACACTGCTCCCAGCATCCAGGCTGCTCTAGCTCCAGCGATAGCTCAAAGGGGCCCAGGTACAGCTTAGGCTTTCACTTTGGAGAATGTAAGTCACAAGCTTTGGCAGCTTCCTTGTGGTGGTAAGCACATAGGTGCACAGAATGCAAGAATAAAGAACGCTTGGCAGCCTCTTCCTAGATTTCGGAAGGTGTATAAGAAGGCTTGGGTGTCCAGGTAGAAGCTCATTGCAGGGGAGGAGCCTTCAGAGAGAACTGCTAGGGCAGTGTGGAGGGGCAATGTGGTGTGGAACCCCTACACAGAGTCCCCACCAGGGGACTGCCTAATGAAGCTGTGAGAAGGGAGCCACCATCCTCCAGACCCCAGAATAGTAGATCCACTGGTAGCTTTGACCCCGCACCTGGAAAAGCCACAAGCACTCAATAACCTGAGAGAGTAGTTTCGAGGGATGAACCCTACAAAGCCACAGAGGCAAAGCTGACCAAGATCTTGGAAGCTCACCCCTTGTACCACGGATGTGGGACATGGAGTCAAAAGAGGTTATTTTGGAGATTTAAGATTTAATGTCTGCCCTGCTGGGTTATGAACTTGCATGTGGCCTGTAGTCAGTTTCTTTTGGCTGATTTCTCCCTTTTGGAACAGGATTGTTTACCCAATGCCTGTACACTCATTGTATCTTGGAACTAAATAACTTTTTTTTTTCTTGTAAATTTTCAGGCTGATATGGTTTGACTGTGTCCCCATCCAAACCTCATCTTGAATTCCCACGTGTTGTGGGAGGGATCCAGTGGGAGGTAATTGAATCATGAGCTCAGGTCTTTCCCATGCTGTTCTTGTGATAGTGTGTAAGTCTCACAAGATTTGATGGTTTTTATAAGAGAGAGTTTTCCTGCAGAAGCTCTGTTTGCTTGCCACCATCCAAGTAAGACATGACTCGCACCTCCTTGCCTTCTGCCATTATTGTGAGGCTTCCCCAGCCACTCAGAACTGTAAGTCCAATTAAGCCTCTTTCTTTTGTAAATTTCCCATTCTTGGGTATGTCTTTATCAATAGCATGCAGACAGGCTAATACACAAGCTTATAGGTGGAAGGGACTTGCCTTGTGAGATGAGACTTTGGACTGTAAACTTCTGAGTTAATGCTGGAATGAGTTAAGACTCTGGGGGATTATTAGGAAGACATGATTGTATTTTGAAATGTGAGAAGGACGTGAGATTGGTTGGGGTGACCATCAGTGGCAGAATGATATCATTTCGATATTTGTCCCCACCCAAATCTCCTGTTGAGATATAATTCCTGGTGTTAGAGGTGGGGACTGGTGGGAGGGATTTGCATCATGGTGGTGGACTCCTCGTGAATGCCTTGGGCCATCGCCTTGGTGATAAGTGAGCTCTTGTGCTGAGTTCACAAGAGATCTGATAATTTTAAAGTGTGCGGCACCTCCCACCCACTCTCTCTTTCTTGCTTCTCCTTTTGCCATGTAATGTGCCTGCTCCCCCTTTGCCTTCTGCCATGATTATAAGCTTTGTGAAGCCCTCATCAGAAGCTGAGCAAATGCTCATGCCATGCTGGTATAGCCTGCAGAGCCATGAGCCAGTTAAACCTCTTTTTTAAACAATTACACACTCTCAGTCTTTATAGCAATGCAAGAGTGGTCTAATATAAGGGATATTAGCTCAGGGATCTGAAGAAACTAAAAGTATATACTAGGTATACAATGGTAGGAACACAAGTACTGGTAAATCATTGAACTAAAAAAAAAAATACATTTTAAAGTGGGCATGACCCCCAGCCAGAAGGGTGACTGGATCCAAAGGTCACCAATAAGTAGAGCATAGGGAGAATATAAAGAAGTATTAGAAAATGTATTAAGTGAATGATGCTGACTAGTTTAATCTACTAGAAATTTAAACATTAAGAAGTACACTTTTGAACAAAGATCAAAATCAACATAAGGATCACAACATAACAATTTATTTTTAATTCTAGATTTATGATCAGATGAGTCCTGGTACATTGCTTCCTCTAGCTGTGGTTTGCATGGGAAGCTTGTCAGTAATCACTATTTTCCTTTCTGCAAATTGAGTAGATTTTTAAAGATTATCTAAATAGGCAGACACCTTCAACTACAACAATTGATACTGCAAGATCTTTCTTTCTCTTTAAAAAGTTGATGTTAATGTAAAATAAATTTGTAAAAAATCACTTGGTACTTTCCTTTAAATCTATTATTCCATGATTTGTACATAAAAGTAGATTAGGAATAATAACAAAAACTATCACTATGACACATAAACACTGTGAGATCTCTGGTGAACGCTCTTCCATTTCATTAAAAGTGAACCAGTAAGTTTTTTTGATAATCCTTTCCTTTATCTGATAGAAGTGATAAGCCATCACTTTATTTGTACTAATGATGTCATTTATTCATTCATTTAATGAATAATGACTAAGTTACTTTTATTGGCATTAAACTGCATGCTGAGGATACAAACCTTGATAAAACATGTTCCTTTCTCAGGTTGCTAACAGATTAGTAAGAGAACCATATACAAAAAATAACAATCCGTAAGACTATGGATGAAAGAAAGTCATGCAGGTCCTAGTGGTGCCCAAATGGAGGGCACAATTCCATTCTGAGCGGAATTGGTAGGCTGTGGATGGGGAGAGTTGCCGAGATGCATTTTAAATAATAAAGGGATGAAAATTAAATGAAACAAGAGAATAATAACAGCATGAACAAAGGCAGTGAGGTAAGCCAGCAGGGTGTGTCCAGAGAAGTGTGAGTAGCTTGGTGTTGCTGGAGCATCCAATTCAAGGCATTCCATGTGGAAAATGAGGCTGCGAGAAGCAGGGGCACTGAGGGCAGGAGATCAATGTTTTAGCTCATGCAGTCAAGCAAAGAGTGAATTCAATCTTCTCTACTGCCTTTTTGTTGTATTCAGGCCCTCAATGGATTGGATGATGACCACCTATATTGGGGAGAGCCATCTGCTTACTCATTCCACCAATCCAAATGTTAACATCTTTCAGAAACATCCTTACAGATACACACAGAAGTAATGTTTAAACCACTATTTGGGCTTCCCTTTGTTCAGTCAGGTTGACACAAAATTAACCATAACACTGGTAATGTGCATTTAAGTTTCTTCTATGTTCATTTTTCTGACTTGATAACTCCCTTCCTTTTAGTGCAGAATAGTATCTATTGTCTGGATGTACTATATTTTATGTATCCATTTGCCTAGTGAAAAACACCTTCTTTGCTCCCAAGTTTTTGCAATTATGAATAAAGCTGCTGTGAATATTCATGTGCAGGTTTTTGTGTGGACATGTTTTTAATTCATTTGGTTAAATACCAAAGACTTTAATTGTTGCATTGCATAATAAGAATATATTTAGTTTTGTAAGAAGCTGCTAAACTGTCTTGCAAAGTGGATGCACCGTTTTGCATTCTCACAGTGATGAGTGAGAGTTCTTGTCACTACACATCCTCTCCAGTATTTGGTGTTGTCAGTCTTTTGGATTTTGGTCATTTTGACAGATATAACCAGAAATCAGTAGTGATTTCTCATTGTTTTAATTTGCAATTTTCTAGTTACATATGATGTTGGTAGTTGATATGCTTACTTCCATCTATATATCTTCTTTGGTGAGGGACATCCGTTCAGGTCTCTTGTTCATTTTTTAATCCAGTTGTTCATTTTCTTACTGTTAAATTTTTAGAATTCTTTGTATATTTTAGAATTTTTAGAATTCTTTGTCCTTTATCAGGTGTGCCTTTTGCAAATATTTTTTCCTAATCTATGGTTTGCCTCCTCATTATAAAATAATACATCTTTATAAATGAACATTTTAGGGGTACTTACATGTACTATTAACAGAAATCTAGGTAAATAAGTAGTATAAACCAAAACCTAAATTCTGAGGCCCTTCAACCATGTGGATGGACCCCACCTCTCAGCCAAGAGTATTTCAGAGTCATCATTAGAAAACTAGTTCAGGCCATGATGGAAGAGGGGCTCAGACATGCCTCATCATACTCCTCCAGCATTAACATCAAGACAGACCTTAATTCTGATAAGAAACATTTACAATCTATTCTCTCTGAAGCCTGCTACTTGGAGGCTTCATCTGTATGATAAGACCTTGTTCTCCACAACCCTTATCTTAACCCAGATATTCCTTTCTATTGGTAATAACTCTTTTAAGCAACTGCCAGTCAGGAAATGTTTAAATCTACCCGTGACCTGGAAGCTCCCTGCCCCCACTTCCAGTTGTTTCGGCTTTCCAGGTTGAACCAATGTAACTCTGACATGTATTGATCGATGTATTATGTATCACTAAAATGTATAAAAGCATGCTGTATGCCAGCCACCTTGGGTACATGTTGTCAGGACTTCCTGAGGCTGGGTCATGGGTGTGTCCTTACCTTCACAAAATCTACTTTCTAAATTGACTGAGACCTGTTTCAGATACTTTCAGGTTCACAGTAGCTATAATACAGTGCTGTGTTACCATCTTGTTTGCTAACACTATTTTTCAACCAGAGAATGATAAAGACATATAACACAGCTGGCATGCTGAAGGTAGTATCAATATGGTGTCCTGAAAAGCTGTATCGTTAGGATGTGGTAAACTAGAGATCAAACACAGGTGTTTTGTGGGACTTCCTAAAATGGTAAGAACGTGTTCTAAGGAAAAGAAATGGCAGATATTTTGGTAAGGCATCATTACCTTCCTCAACCTTATAGATACTCTCCTCAGTTACAAGTGAAGAAAAAAGAAATTCTAGCCAGTATCTGGCTGCTCATGATGGTGAAATGCATATGATGCATATGAAACATGGTACTTACTGGATCTCTGCAAACCGTATCTAGTGGAGGAAACGAAATTATGGTGAATCAAGGAGCAGCTGGGAAGCAAAGTACTACAGAGAGAATGCAACTGCTGTGAATACTTGTATCACCTTGATATTGAATTTGTTTGGGATTTGTTGTGAAAAATCATGGAAGTCATAGAAGAAATATTAATTTAAACAGTTGTTTATAAACTGTATTCCACAGGGAAGCTGTACAGGAATAGAAGGGTTCAATAGGTAGTCCTGTACTTCTCATCATTTCTTATTGACCAGAATATTATATTTTTATGTTAGTTTTACATCTTGTGTTTTGACTTGCGCTTTTAATTTTTTTGGAAAAAGTGTTCTGCAACTAAAAAACAATTGAAAACCAATACATTAAATGATTCCAAACTGTAAAGTTCGAAGAATTCTGATGTTCTCCAGTACTCCTTAACCTAATGAACTTTAAATTATTCGCCTATAATTATCATTAATCATTTTAAATTCAAGCCTCAACATTACTGAAAAAAATAAATTGGAACTATCACCTTAATCACAGTTTACCTGATTTTTGTTCAGCTACTCAAAAGTATTAATATATTCCACATAATGTACATGCACTTGTATAGTTGGAATGTAATTATTTTTTCAAAAGCAATTTATTAATGTTTTAAGTAGGTGTGATGCAATTTTGGATTAGTCATTTTTAATCCCTTAGAGTTTTCATTGTAACACATACTTTGTGCCTTATTTGTATGAACTTTCTTGTTATGAGAAGTTTTACTTAGATATCTTGTCACTAAATACTAGACTCAGTCACCTGTTGAAATGTGATATGTTAAATAAGCCATTAAAATCATTTTTTCTGTGTGAATTTGTCATTGCAAGAAAATGATTTTTTTACAACTTCAGTAAATGTTAAATCATTGTGATCTGCCTGGATTAGCTAGATGAGAGACATTTCGTTAATCTTGGGACTGCGTTTTCCTTTTTCTGTGATTGAACATATGCTTTTATGTGAAAGGAGCAATGTTTTAAGAATTGGTTCACGCAAGGGTGATCAGTTTTCAGGCACTGGCTCATGATAACTAATCATGTGTTACTCATTTGTAAATCAGATGGAGATTTGTTTACAGTAGGGATTATATTCCGATAGTAGTAAGAAACCTAGTGTTTATTGTGCAGGTCACAATTTTCCTTATTAACACTACCAGGAAAACTGAACTAGTAAGTTAAATGACTAGTAAGGGTGAAAATAGTGTAAAGATAGTTGAGTGGTATTGAGAAATATTTCACCCAGGATGGAGGAGATGCAGGAGATGTATCTATATAATACTGTAGAACACATCTGTTTAGTTGCTTGAATATTCATGACAGCCATTTGCTCTTAGATAATGCTGGTTAGCACTGACTCATTTTTAATGTGTAAGCTATCTTTCTTTTTATGCTCCATGTGAGATCATGGCTTTTCTGATATAAAATAAGGATATCACTTCAGATACACTACAAAAGATCAGAGTGGTTTATAATTTTCCGGGAACCTAGGTATGCTTGATCTCCTTGATTGAATTAAGTAGAATGCCCTGATTGTTTGGAGAAATTACTACTATAGATGGCCACATGCATTAATATAGATTGGGTTATCTTTCAAATTTATAATGGTTTTGCTCTCTTCACCAGAAATAATTCATGGTAGCCTTATAATGCTGCCTCCCAGGCATTCATGATTGAGTTGAATTAGACACCTGTCACAACAGACTCCAACTAGGTTCTCCTTTCATTGGGATTTTGGAATTGGGAATGAGGCAGAAGTGATCCTTTGCTTATGGATAACATTTACCACGTGAAATCTGAAGCTATGTTGTGGCCCTAACGTTCCACACAGATAAAGAATCTGACAGAAGAATAATGAAGCTATGCAAAAAGAAACAACATTGATAGAAGAAAAAAAAAACTTTTAATAGTTTACATATTCTTTATTCTAGATAGTTTCTGAGGTCCATCTGCAACCCTATTTAGGTTCCATAGGGCCTCTTTCCCATGTTTCTGTATGTCAGTTTTTTTGTTTAAGCAAGCTTGAGTTGTTTCTGTCACTTGTATCTAACATAGCTCACTAAATAATAGTAGAATTCATGAATGAGAGAATCAATATGAGGACACATGTAAGTAACATGGCATGTACTCAATATATTTTAATTACACCTGATACCGAAATGTTATGATTTTTAAACTTTCATTTTCAGAGGGTAACCTTTATCTGACTTTGTTCTCAAATTCTGGAACTCCTTTGGAGTGCCCACTCAAGCACTTTCTGCAATGATATTTAAGATTAACTTCAAATCTAAGATTACATAAAATCATTTGCCTTATTTAACAAGGCAAAATATTGAGACACTATCCTCTAAGAAACAAACTAATAAGTCATAGTTACAACTAATGAGTTGCTGTTGAATTTGTACAGGCGAATCAAGGACCTTCTCTCATTTAGCTAGAAATGCTGTTCCTAACTTTATGTTAGCTTGCCATTGATATCTTCATCTTATTGACAAAAATGTAAAAGTGTGAAGCAAAGTGTCATTTCTGTGTTGAATCAACTGAATGAGTAAAATCTGAAAGGAGTGGACACTGCTAACTGGGAGTAAGGTTTAATTTTTTTACCTCTACAAATTGCTACTTTAACATTTTAAAATTTGTATAAAGCCTTATTTATTTTTTGATTTGTATCTTTATGACCTAATCCTATTAGGATGTGTCATTTGTATGTGTGTGCAATGTATTTACTTTGTCATTTTATTGTTTCAAATGTATAGTTACTGGAGGGGATGATAGGTTTGGACTTGTTTGATCAATTCCTTCAGGTACTAGTTCCCTTTAATTGCAGTATTGATTGCAGCAGGCATAACGGGACTTGTGACTTCATAAGACACACCATGTCAGCCTTCAGAGGAAGCAGAAGCTTTGGAAGCGAGTGGTTCAGGTTACTATTTATCTCATGACCCTATGAAAGTCGACATGTGTCATCAAAAGTGACATGCCAAAGATTCAGGTTTCTTCGGCATAGCTTCTGAAAGTTAAGACAATTCTCTGAATCTTTACAGTCTTGAAATCTCTCCTTGTACTTTTCCCTTGAGAATGTTAGTATTTCTTTAGTTCAGCAAGGTCAGATGAAAAGCAGTTCTTTGTCTTCTCTAGTTCCTGGTTGGCCTTTTTGTTTCAGATAACCAGTAGAAGAAGAATTTTGAAATCCTGGGACTTCATAATTTAGTCATGGAAATAAGCCATAGGTGTAAATAGTGGCAACCCAAGGTGGTCTATAGTGGACTAGCTGAGACTGAACCGCGGGGAAGAGTAACTGTGGAAAGTGAGTATGAAGCTGCTGGACTCAGCCACTTTGTAGCTGCTTCTGTGTTGGTGACCTTGAGCAATAAATAGGATCTATGGCATTTTCAGTTTTCTCATCTGAAAAGTAAGAATAGGAATGCTATTCTTACAGTATAATATTACCCCTATAATATTATATAGTATAGTATAATTAGGGAAGATGCCGAAAAAGAAAACTGAAGAGATTATGTAGGGTTTCAAAGCCTGCGGTGGTAGAAAATGCTTCTTAAGTGGTAGAAATCAGAGGTGTGAAATTTTAAGGTATGATCACAGAGAAGTTAGAAAACTAGTTTGACAGATGATTAATACTTACGTGTGCCAGAGTGTGTTAAACTTTTAGGCCAGAAGAGCCCTAAGGGCATGGGGAAATGACTGACCCTAGGGAAGGAAACACCACGGCCGTCACCCCTACCATTGCCACAGTAACAGGAAACGTTTATCAAGGGCTTCGATAGAGAATAGTGTATTTTATGTGCAAACAATTGTATTAATTGGCTTAATGTAGACTTAACTACTCAAAAATTATTTTCTCTTTATAGTTTAACAACAAAGCCCAAAGAACCAGGCTCCAGTTCTTATATCTATACTGTCTCAGCTGAGTGCTAACATAACCCAAAGAAATGTTTCATTGCATGAGATAAGTAAAGTGAGACTCACAATTAATGAGTTAGTATGTGTTAGAGCTGAGTCTTGAGAATGTGAGTACCAAAGCACTTTCTCTCAGCCTGTCAGTATACTGCTTCTGGGGATTTGGTCCTGCTTTTATTCTATTCTGTTCTTATTATTTTTAAATCACAAAAATGTTGAATGCAACTCTATAATACATGCATTTGTTTTGATAGAATGTTTTTACATTTTTTTCCTGTGCAAATGCTTTCCTCTACCTATTAAGTACGTTCATAGTATAATACATACTATCAATTTCAAAAAATCTTGTATGTTTTAAGTGTTTCCTTTCAAGGATATTAAGTTATAACCTTGAAAAATATTCAGACAATTTTTTTTTCTTTTTGGAGACAAGGTCTCACTCTGTTTCCCAGGCTGGAGTGCAGTGGTGTAATCTCAAATTCCTGCGCTCAAGCAATCCTCCTGCTTTGACCTCCCAAAGTGCTGGGATTTCAGGCATGAGCCGCCAGCTGGCTGACACAAATTTTTAATTTGTTTGTTTGATGATAGTTTTTACTATATAATTCTTAGCCACTACTTTGTTACTTTGAGAAAAAAAATGCTTTCTTCAACACTTGCATAATTTTAAAATTTGCTATATTAAGTTTCATGTAGTTAATTAATTAAGGCTTTCTGAAGACAGAATAAATTTGTATGTCTTTCTCAAAGCATCATGGTTTTTAAATTTATGATTTATAGTTTAATACTTGTTATAAAGAAATACAAATGTCCCTTAAAAATTATAAATGGATTTCTAAACTTCAGATTTACAGTTGCTTGAACTATGGATTGTGGGGCATTAATAAAGGATAATTTTCAATAAAGTAATTGTCTCTATATCTTTTCCTAAAATCACATAAGATTAAATTCTAATTAATATTATCTGCCTTAAAGAAAATAATTTCATTCTAAGTGTAAATAATTGTATTAATTTACTTGATGTGAACTTACTGCTTTCGTTGTTTTCTGTTAATACTTTAACAATGAAACACAAATGCTAGTTTGAATTAGTTATGTTTCATATCTTGATTAGCAGCATTTCTCTGGGAAAAATCGAAGTTTGCAAGATTTATGAAATTCAAGTATACTTCAAAACTACAAAAGTAATGTATTTATTGATAGCCAGTAATGAATAGATACTAAGCACAACTTAGGAATAACAAAGCAAAACAAAATTCCCCCCAAAAAACAGATACCTGAATAGCACGATTTGCTTGTTCTAGTCTTAAATGAGAACTTAAGTAGATAGAACTTTAAGTCTTAATTTTTATGGTACAAGCTGTTTGGTTCCTTGAGAAGTGAACTAAGATTATATTTACATGTAACATTTTAGAGTATAGGTAGCAAGCCAGAAAAAAGAGAAAAGAAGATTTAAGAAGCCATCATGTCTATGGTACTGCTTTCTTCTCAGGAATGTGGCCAAAAATTTGCCCTTTTTTGTCCAAGAGGAAAATAAGATTGCTATTTTGGTTAAGATTCCTTAGTAATGGAGAGTTACTTAAAAACGATACCCCAAATACAATGTATTAAAAAATGAAATGCAAAAACCTATTGTAAATTTTCTTTTCTTTTAAAAAAATATACCTATATGAACAAATAAACCGTCTGAGGGATCAGTAGTTTCTGGTTAGGGAGTTTCAGTTCCATAAAACACGAAGTGATTTTTAAAAATCGTCTCTACTCTTGAGGAGTTTAAGTTTAGCAACATATAAAAAAGTAAGTAAATAAGTATATTATCTTATCCATTACATTCTACCTATAGAGTACAGAGGAGTGCAGTGAAGTTGAGATTAAGAAGGTATCACAGAGGAGGAGTTGATATTTGATTAGAAGAATTGTGAGGTGATATTCATTTAATAAACACAGCAAGTACAAAACAACATGTGCAAAAGTATGGTGAAAGAAAATAATTTGGTGTGTTCAGAAAAATGTGAATTGGGCAATTCTGGAAATGAAGGAGTGAAAGGGGACCTGGTGGACACAGATATGAGACTGCAGGGCAATCATGAAGCAAACTGTAATATGTTTGCTTAAGATACTTAAAGTTTTGTGATTTAGATGAGAGTACATTAGAATAGTTTCTGCATCAGCTTTGCAAGATAAGATTGTTCATCTTACTAGTATGGAAAACAAATTCACTAGTAGTGAGCCTGGTGATAGCCAGTTTCCCCATTGACTAAACCTAAGCAGAGAAAGCCAGAATGTATGGGAGCTCACTGTTATAATCCCTATAAGTCATCTTCTTAAGGCACAGAGCAAGAGGTGGAGAGGGTCTGGAATGGGTCTGGAAGGTCAAGTGGAAGATACTTATCATAGAAGGACCCAGGGAGGGCTGACTCAGGCAGAACATGCCAACCAAGATAAGACATGATCCTCAAGGGAAAAAAACTAGGCAATATCAGCGCTGACTAGAAAATGAGAAGGAAATTGATACAGTGGTTGTTATAGAAGAGTTTGATGTTAGTTAAAAGGTTATTTTTCATAATTTAAATGAGAAAAGCACAGTACTAAATTTAAGAGATAGGTGACAAAGATGGAGAAGTGGGACAGATTGAGAGTCATTTCAGTAAGATTTAGTGATTAACATACCTAGTGAGAATGAGACAATCACATCAATTTCCAGGAGTATAGCTTTGGGGAGGGAACATGATAATAGATTCCATTTTGGATATGTTGAGTTTCAAGCTTCTGTGGAGTACGTAGGTTATAAAATTCAGTAGAAACTGCGTATCTGCATATATATGTATATGCTTATGCAAATGTAATTAATGTCTACGTGAGTATGAATGTGTATGTGTGTGTATATATCTGTGTGTATTTGTTTATGTGTGTGCATCCAATCTTGGGAAGTCAAAATGGTCATAATATAAAATATCACGGAGAGGTCAACAAACAAGAAGTTAAGGTCAGTAGAGTGTATGTTAGATAGTATAGAAGATGATCTTAGTAAGAGTAGTTTTAGTGGAATGATGTGAAAATAAGCTATTTTGCAGTGGATCAAGTGGTGAAAGGAAGTGAGGAATGGAAAGCAGTGAGTTTAGATTCGTCTTGTAAGAAGTTTTGTGAAATAAATTAAAAACGATTATGATTGCTTGAGGGGCAGTTAGGAAGGAAGTTCCTTGAAGAAACGTTCATAGGATACATGCAAGTGTTATCTAACATTGTAAGGCTACCAAATTTTAGACTTGGGAATTTAAGGAGCATACTTTAGAAGGATAGCAACATCCAGATTTAAAAGGCTATTGTAATCCTCAATAAGGAGTAAACAACTACAACGTATGTCTCTTTCTCTTGCATCTCAAAGTGTGTATGCTAGCACCCGAACAAGACAGTATATGGTGGTGTATGTTGGTGCAAATGTAATCGTGGTTTTGTGCCATGAATTTTAAATCATTATAACTAGGCTCAAGCATGTTTATTAAAGAAATTTGGAACCATTACAATCAACACACTTTTGCCAATGAGAAATGTTTGTTTGTTCCTGTAGTGGAAAAATCCATGCTTCGGGATTTGATGAACCCTTGGAAAGCATTTGCAGCATCCTGCTGGTTGTGGAAGCATTTTTCCCTGCAAAAAGTTGTTGAGATGCTTGAAGAAGTGGTAGTTGGTTGGCGAGAGGTCAAGTGAATATGGCGGATAAGGCAAAACTTCATAGCCCAATTTGTTCAACTTCTGAAGCATTGGTTGTGTGATGTGAAGTTGGGTGCTGTCATGGAGAAGAATTGGGCTCTTTCTTTGACCAGTGGTGGCTGCAGACATTGCAGTTTCTGGTGCGTCTCATCCATTTGCTGAGCATACTTCTCAAATGTAATGGTTTTGACAAGATTCAGAAAACTGTTGTGGGTCAGACCGGCAGCAGACCACCAAACAGTAACTGTGAATCTTTTCTGGGTGTAAGTTTGGATTTGGGAAGTGCTTTGGAATGTCTTCTCAGTTCAGCCATTGAGCTGGTCATCATCAGTTGTATAAAACTCACTTTTCGTCACATGTCACAGTCCAATCAAGAAATGGTTTATTGTTGTTGCAGAGAATAAGAGAGGACAACACTTCAAAACAATGATTTTTTTTTTTTTATTTTCACTCAGCTCCTGAGGCATGCACTTATCAAGCTTTTTCACCTTTCCAATTTTGCTTCAAATGCCCAAATGACTGTAGAGTGGCCAATGTTGAGTTCTTCAACAAGTTCTCTTGTAGTTGTAAGAGGATCAAATTTGATGATTGCTCTCAGTTGGTCATTGTCAACTTCCAATGGCTGGCCACTACACTCCTCTTCTTCAAAGCTCTTGTCTCCTTTGCAAAACTTCTTGAACTGCCACTTCATTGTTCCTTAGCAGTTCCTTGGCCAAATGCATTGTTGATGTTGCAGTTGTCTCTGCTGCTTTATGACCCATTTGGAACTCAAGAATATCACTCGAATTTGCCTTTTGTCTTACATCATTTCCATAGTCTAAAATCGATATAAAATAAACATCAAGTAGCAAGTCATTAGCAAAAAAAAAATAAATAAATAAAATTAAAAATTGAGAAATGCACACTGAAATGATGTATAATGTAACCACATTTATTTAAGAATGTACTCCATTACCAAATGGTCAATGTCAACAGTGCAAAAAACTGCAACTGCCTTTGCACCAACCTAATTTAAGGTACTATTAACCTGATCTTCTGGGCCACACATTGTCCCTGACTTGGAGGAATACTGAAGTTAAACAGAAGTGTATTTCTTTATTTTTTGACATTTCTAAAATATTTATTCATTTATTTAAAAATAACAGCAATAAGCCCACTACATATAAAAATAAATACTTTCTAAAATAAAAATTATAGTTTCTAAACAAAAATTTGGTGAGAAGAGTTGAGCTGTTTTACATTTTTACAAATTTTGTTAAAGTCTAACTTAAGGAAAATGATAGAAGGCAGCTGTACTCTCTTATCTGCTTCTGTGCTCAGTCTGTTGTGATATGTTCTTTTGGTTAAAGAATATTTAGGAAATCCAGCTCACACAGATGAGTAATTGGAAAGCAAGCAGTATGTTAATAGCCTTTTCAGATAATTGTGAATATTCTTCTTTGATATTGCACCAGAATTTGACGAGTAGTAGTTTCTTAGTTCCAATGTGAAATCTGAAAACACTGATGAATTTTCCATACTTGATTACCTTAACATTTTGTCTTTTGAATGTTATAACATTATTCATGGTCATTTGGAAAATATTAGTTTACTGAGTTGTGTGGATCTTCCAAATGTTCTGCAGAGACTGTCTACTGCTGAGAAAGGAGAATATCCAGATGATTTTTAGTATTAGGTTATAAATGACATCACCACTGAGTGACGAGATATTACGGATGTGTAGAGATTTTTGACAGAGCAAGCTTCCATCTTCTCTTTTTCACCCATGTTATGTATAACAACTCATACACACACACACACATTCACACAACACATACACAAGCCCTTCATACTAGTGTAAGTCACTGTGGAATAGTAGTTTTCAATGGGTGTGGGTTCGTGATTTTGCCTCCTCTAAGGGGTTATGGAGACATTTTTGGTTGTCACAACTGGGATATGTGTGACTAGAGTGTCATTTAGTGGGTAGAAGCCAAGAATGCTGTTAAACATCTTATAATGCAAAGGACACTGTCACAGACCACAAGAATTATCCAACTCAAGATGTTAATAGTGGAGCTGCTGAGAAATTCTGGTGTAGAGTTCCGAGGAAGATAAGGAAAATACAAGAGAGATTTATCTTGCTCCTACTCATCTATTCCTCAAAGAAAAGGAGTAGATGTGTCCTGGCGTCTGTGATTCCTAGTATTCCTTATGAAATTGTGGGGTTTCAGAACTAGAAGAAACCAGGGCTCTGTTTTGCAGCTGACATTGAGAGTCACAACTCATAAAGATATCCTACCATACTGAAACACGGATGGGGAAGCAAGAACTACGGCCCCATAGTGAAGGTAGTGTGGTCATGAGTGGTCCAAGATCATCCCCTGACTTTCCCACTTTTCTAGAGTAGCATGGAAACAATCCAGAAATTCCTGTAGGCCCAAGTAGGCTGAGAGTGATGTTCATGTGTTTGCCAGTAACTAAATGCAGCATGGAAGACAATCTCATTAAAGGCTCTATCAGGGAGGTTGTGCAAAGCCATCAGCTAAGCATGTGGGGCAGAGGGACCTGTGTTTTCACGAGAAGCAGAGACCCAGGGGTTCTCCTCTGCCATAAAAAGTCATACCAGCTCAGGAAAGAGTCATGCTGAGACCCAGCTGAAGTTTTCTGGGCTAGGTGAGCTCCTAGAGTGTGGTCAGAAGTGAAGTGAAGCAAGTAAGAGGCTGGGATGGAATTTAAACAAGATGGTGTTTGTTTTAAATAACCCAGAGCTGGAGAGAAAGAAAACCTCAGATGGATTCAATGAAGATACCTGTATGAGGTGGGGAGGGGTGGAGAGGTCAGGAGCTTGGACTGAGTTAAAAAAAAAAAAAGGTCTGTTTCTGAACATCTAAATTTTATTGACTGAAATTATTGATATCTCAAATCTACACATTTAAAAATTAATATTGCTTATTCAACTGCTACATTTCCTCATTGAAGGATTGACCTCGGCTCCCATGTTTTTTAATAGGATTCAAAAATTATATATGAAAGCATTTACATTTAAATAGTGCTCATGCTAATTTTAGAGACATATCATAAATATTCCATCACAATGAATCTAATGATTAAACCATTCTCTATTTTTTGACAATTGACTACAATATACATTTTCACTAAAATTATTGTAATACTATAAATTCAGTGCTCAATTTAAAGAAAAATATCAGAAAATGAGGAATCCACAAAAAACAATGTCACTGGGCCACATAAATTTAAAAGGGATATCATGGGTGAACAGTTTTAATAAAGAACAAAATATAGCTCTGTTTTATGGAGAACTGCTAAATAAATTAAAATATTATTATTTTCTAAAATCTATATAAATAACCTTTTTTTTTGGTCCATAGTAACCATCTTAAAAGCTTATAAGAATACCATGGTATTATTTAGATAAATTCAGGGGGACTATCTATTGGTGAAAAGAAGTTTATTCTTCTCTTCCCCAATTTATTACTTTTTAATTCTCCTTTTTTCGGCAATCCTTTTGCTAAAATAAAATAATTTCCTGAATAAATACAAGTGGTCCTCTCAGCTGTCTCCTGATCTTCCTTGACAGTAGAGGTTTCCAGCTGTCTTTTTGCTTCCTTTACTGGTTGCTGCTACATTTATCCCAGCTTCCAGAGACTCCTTGCCTTTACTTCCTACTCTGCACACTAATGCCTGTCCCCGTTACCATTTTTCAATGACGCACCTCACTTTCAGACTCTTACTGTACAGACAGTAGCAGCTGGGAGGAAAGAAGGTAAAGCACTGAGGAAATGTGGGAGAGAGACCAATGAATATGGTTTCCAATGAATATGATTTCAAATTGAGATATTCACTGCAATCTCAAATGCACATTTGCCTCCCATCTCAGCTCTGCTCCTGAAAATGATAAACAATTGTTTAGCTTAATTGCAGAAATTTCCTGGGTTTCAGTCTATTGCTTGAGCTAAGTATTTAGGGATTTAGGCTGCTGCTCGCTGTTTCTCTTTAAACTATCCAGTGCCATGAGAAGCATCTGCTCACCCCGCAGTCCTTGAACGCCTTGTTCCTGGCATATTGTTATATGGCAGTTGCTCAGTTTCTCAATGCCTTCAATGGCCTCTTTGTTCCAGATTACTGTAGGTGAAATATGAATCGTAGATGTGCAGTTTCATGCTGGGTGTAGAGTTTCTCCTCCCAGAATGCTAGACAGATTTTTGGTTTGTTTGTTTTCAGCCGTAAATAAGCAAGATGAACTATTCCAGATTCCTTCTTATTTACCAAGATTGTTTAAGGTTAAGCTACTCAGCGTACAACCCTGCACCCCCTGTGTATCATGGTAGCCACTCCAATGTCACCTCTGCAACCCACTCATGGTAACATATTTTTTTCCTGTTAATCAGAATTCTTTACTCTAAAAACACAAATAATCTCTGATGAATTTAAGCTGCCAAGCAGTTTATTTGAAACACACACATACACACACACACACACACACACACACACACACACACACACCAGATATAATAGTAAGGCTGGAGAACTAGGCTCAGAAAAGCTCAGAAAACTTAACTGACTAGAAGCAGGGGCAAGGTCATCTAAGGAGAACACCCCTAGATAGAGGAGTGGTCACTGGATTCTGCACTGGTTCTGCTGCTCCTAGATGGTGGCGGCTGCTGCTGGCACCACCATGACTGCTTCCCCTAGGCAGCCAGAATTAATTCAAAATTGCTCTATTTTCTTGGCATGAGCATCTGATTGACCAAGCATAGCTTCCAGGAACCAGAGAGCAAATGTCTAATTTTTTTAGCTTCTTTATTGGAAGATGGTTCCTAAATTCTACCAAATTAGTACATTGGTGGATTTCCCTGAATACAAATAAGGGCTGTGAGCTGGAAGTATTCCAGTCTTTTTTCAGATCAAAACCTCCATTCTTTTGCACCCTGCTCTATGATCTGAGTTTTAGACTTGCACAGAATCCATCAACCCATTCCCTTATTGACTGGTCTCAGCTGGGGTCAGCCAACAGAAAGCCCAGGTGGAAGATCAGTGGGTGAGAAGAGAAAGATCGGGGTACGTGTTCTTTTGTTTCCCTCACTGCAGGGTCCCCAGGGGCTTGCTGTGTCCCTTAAATGAGATGTTATCTTCTGCAGGAGGTCCTTTCAACCCAGCTTTCTGGGTCACTGGGATCCTCTAACTGTTCCCTCTCTTTACTCCCTCAAGTCTATGGGTGGTAATAGCATGAGATGCAGCACCATCCCTTGTGGTTTCTTTATACTCTACTCTCATTTTTGTAAATTGCCCCTTAATTAAATCCTCTTCAAATTATCCTAATTCAAATGTGCCATCTGTTTCTATCAGGGACCCCGAATGATACAGACAGCCTCAAATATGGCAAATGCCCTCTGCAGAGGCTTTTCTCTCCGTGGCCTAGAGCAGAGCTGTGCTGTGCGAATCACTGCACACCTCCTTTCCCTTTTCTCCACTGCGGTCCTTTTTGGCCTTTTAAAAGTAGTCACCCTTCACAGAAAGGTACTCTCATGATTATTTAACTGTACTAGGTGCAAGAAAGAACATAGAGAAAACAGGTTCTCCAAGCAAAATGATGTAAAATAGAGAAAACTGAAAATAAAGCAAAACCAACCCAACCCAATATGTCATGTAGAAGAGAGAATATTTTTACTCTTTAACCTCTCAAGAAAGACACAAATTGAATTTATTAAAGGATAAAGTATGTTCTTACTTACACCATAGCACCTTATACTTGGGTATGCATCTGGTCATTGGATGGTAGCAGGAGAGAAAAGGTCATTAGAGGAGAGAGTATTGGCCATCACCCTGTGTTGAGTATTAAATGAAATTGTGCATAGTAAACTGTTAAGTATGTGCTGTAGGCTATTTTGGAATGAGTTATATAACTCGTGAGTTTAACAGACTGATTGGAATCTATGTGTAAAATCAATGTAACTTTTTTCATTTATTGGCTTAGGAATATTTCCAAATATTTGGCTGTTAAAGAGAGAATATGATTTTTTGTGTTGTAATGCTAGAACCTACTTTCAGTTTAGTGGTTGAACTGACACCATCATTTTCCTATTCTGTATTTTATATTTTATTGTTACAATGGGCTAATGCGTGATTCTTTACAAGTATAATTTAGTTTTTAACAAAGGCGATCAAAAGGCTAGGCTGAAGGAATGTTTTAAAATAGAAGAATTTCTGACACGAGAACAAGGGGAGAGTTGTTATGACATATTTAGAGAAAGTAATTCTAGGACACTTTCCATCACATTGTGTATACAGTTCCCTATTTTGACTAGGCATATATCCAAAGGTAGATTTCTCCATCTGGCATAACCATACCCTTCCCAGCCTTATGAGAAAAATGTTCCTTGTTGGAGCAGATGCAAGCAGTGTCTCTTCATGTCCTTTCTGTACACACATCTACACCCCGAAGGCTGCTTACTGTGAACAACTGTGACTCCCTCCTTGAGGCCTTCAGTCTAACTGTGGGTATATGCTTGCCCTATGCACAAGGCAGGCTGAAAGGGCCAGAAAGTTCATCCTTCAATCAGTGACAGGGGAGATATTGCGCAAATAGCTCAGCTTTCTGATCCCTTGAATGGGATAATATCTCCCCTGAGTGCCCTAACAGGATTGAGCCCACTTGCTCAAATTGGTAACTGGCTTTGGTCACCCAGCTTTGATGGCCTCCTTCCCTTTCCCATCAGATTGTCCCACTCCTCTGCTGGTGCCTCCTGTATTATCTCTCAAATAAAGTACCTACACTTAATTCGTGTCTCAGAGGCTCTTTCTACGGATGTCCAAAGACAATTGGTGCAAAAAATGGTTGCAGAAGCAAATCCTCAAACGGGATTCTGGAACTGGATTGTTCACCAGCCAGAAGGCAAGAAGGACCCTATTACAGGTAGTAAGTCATGTGTTTATAACTTCTCTCATAAAGAGACTAGGACTTTCACCTGTGGTGCATTAAGAGTGTTTAGTGGGAGAAGAGGATGCCTTAGTTCAGGCCAAACCTCTAGCCCTTGGGAAATATGGGGTAATGGTAATTATAAAGATGTGACATTGATTGGCAGATGATAACTGCCATAAAAGCCCTTTAGTATAAAAGTGACAGACTTAAACAGCCTCCCGACTTAGAGTTTGGTGTGATAGCCAGAAAAACACATGGCCACACTTACAAAGACCCTCTTCTCCAATAGTAGGAGAGAAACCTGCTGAGAGAAGCACAAAGTGAGATGAATTCACAGCCCTGGCGAGGATACTACACTAATGTCAGGGCCTTATTAGAGAAGAAATGGTCACTGAAACTTGAAATGAAGACTTTCTGGGGGTTATTTTAGTATTTTAGAAGGAAAGGGATTATTTACCAAAAGTGGTACAGAATCTCTGTACAGTAGAAACTGGGAGAAGATGCTTGAAACTTAATGGTAATAGTGTTAGTGGGATGGAGCGGAATATAAGGCAGGGTAAGGGAGAATTTATGGATACAGGGCACTCTCCTGAGATTCAAGATTAAGGTGTTGGCAAAGATCTTTCAAGATGGTCCTAATATTCTGTTGGAATAGCTTCTTTGCACTTGGAAAAAGTCACCCATGGTAAATGAGATAGGTTTGCCACAACCTTAAGTTTTAGAGAAAGTATTAACAGTCTTGGTCATATGTATTAGAAAGTCTTTACTATGCTATAGTAGAGAAACAGCCCGTTGACTTTATTCTTTTGTGGAGCTCAATGGGCACTCCTTCCTGTAAAGAGGGAGGGGGTGTGATAGTGAAGGACATCAGTATTGTTGAGAAATAGCGGTTATTTAATGACAGGGAATGTTGTTAAATGGAACTAGGTTCCCTACTATCAGTGAGAATGGTGGCAACCTATCATTTTAGAAGCCATGTAAACATTCAAAATGTTTTCTTCTAGCTTTTTGAAAATGTGTACTAAATTTTGTTAACCATATTCACCCTACAGCGCTACAGACCTCTGGAGCACATTCCTGTTGTCTAACTGAACTTCATACCAGTTATCAGAGATATGGGTAAAACTATCGTAATAGGCATTAAGGTCAGATTGACAAAGAAGATCCTGATCTTCAGAAAATCAGAGCCTAATGTTTTAGGGGTAGGAAGCATGAATTCCTAAGAATATAATTGAAAGTGATATAATGCCTTCAATAGAATACCACCTGTTAGTGACCAGTCAGTCACTTGGTAGCAAGTTGATTGCATTCAGCCTCCTATATACTCTGGGAAAAGACAATCCATCTTATTGGTATTGTAAAGTATTTACAATGAGGGTAGTTTTTCTGCCTAAAATACTTCAGCCACCACCAAAGTCCAGGGGTTCACAGAATATTGGATTTGTTGTCTTGAGATTATATATGGGGTTGCCTTCACTTTCTGGCGAAAAATTGATGACAACAGGAACTTGACCATGGATTTACTAATCCCATCATGAACTGCATCCTTTGAAAGCTGCCAGCCAGCCAGAATTTTGGAATTGCTTCATAGAGGCAGAGTTAGGGTTCTGACTTGGGCATGAGAACTCTGAGGATCTAGAATACTGTGCTTCAAAACAGGTAGACAGCATAGGGCCAGAAAGCAAGGGGTGGAGGTAGGAGTGATGTGTTTCTCTTTATCACTTCCAGTGACTCTTTTGAGAATTTGTGCTTCCCATCCCTGCAATGGCAGGTTTGCTGAACTAGATGTCCTGGTTCCAGGAATGCAGGAGGTAGGTTTATATGAAGGAGCGTAGAATAATTTCCACTAACCCTAGATCTATTACTGCTACCTGGTAATTTTAGTTCCTAAAACTAGTATACAGGCAAAGAAGAACATTACTAGACTGAGTAACTGTCCCTTATTAGCATTAGGAGA